>NC_056741.1:1934033855-1934223855 GCF_019279795.1 Protopterus annectens
GGTTTTGGTTGTGTGGGAGGTTGTGTAGATTTGCTTACACAAGCAATGCATGCATTTTGCCATTGGGGCAAGCTGTCAGTTTTTTCCTTCCCTAACCCTATATGTTTCCAGATGAATGACCTGTCCAGGGCTCAGCATTGCTGACACAAGCCTGCTTGCAAGTAATTTACTATATGGTCAGTGATGAGGCTCAGAGAGTGCAATTAGTAAAACCTCAGCATGATGCTTTGGCAAATAAAAAAATGCAAGAACATCCCGTTTGATGTTTTGTCTAAAGTAATGCTTAAGTTAATCCACAGGGTAGTTTTAATTGCGTCTGATTTTGTGTGTGCGTGTGTGTGTGTGTGTGTGTGTGTTTATTTGTGTTTGTTAAGAAAATGAAACACACAGTCGTTTGAGTTTTTTTCAGTATATTATATGTCACATTGGCAACACCTGAATTTTTTTTTTCTTTATGATGACTACAAATTAATTTAAAACATTCAGTCAGTTATAACAGTGTTAAGCCTAAGCAGGGTCAAAAGTCTCAAACAGTTTTGTAAATTGGGTGATGGCATCATTGTTAGCCTTTCATCCCTTGCTATAACCCTGTAAAGTTATCTGAAGAGGAAGACTGACAAACCATCTGAATAATCATCACAGTCTGGTTAATTACCACTGTGAGGAAAATTAAATAGGAATAGTTTTCCAAAGTCACAGTTTTGCCACCAAATTTCCTAAATCCTATTGGAATTAGAATTTATGTTACCATTTTTCCTTGAGGCTTGGCAATCAAAGGAAAACAGCAAGTACGGTGGGATGGTGAAGTGTTACAATGTTACCACAAGGCATGGAGCCGACGTTTCTGATTTTTTATCAAACCCAACAAGATGGACAACAATTGCAAGATGTCTTTCACAACCGTACTTCTGCCAGTTGTCTACACAGCACTTCCCAGAGATAACTAAAATGTTTGATGTACACAAAGCTGTCTGTCACCTGGAAAGGACTGTGTGGTTTGACATTAATAGTGAGTTTCAGATTTAGTATTTACAGCCACAAGTGTCAACAATGAATATGAACAGACTGTCACGTGTATGATTCTTATATCTGCAGAGTCAGCAGTCTATGGACAGACTGTAACCCACAGTGATATGTGCATCTTTACCAGAGCCACCTAATATCAAAACAAAAAAGTCATATTTTTTACAGCTCTTGTCTTTGGAATCTGTGTGGCAACCACCATTCAAAACTCAGGTAAATTTAAGCTTTCACTAAATGCTGATTTTAATAAAGGAATATAATCTACAAAGCAGACCTTTACATGGTTTAATATTTTTCTTCCCCTCTCAGAAACCACCAATCTCTCCTTGCTGACCAGTCAGCCACTTCTTCCTCATATCCTAATGGCTTCTGCCACACTAGGTATGACCACCAGGTGGATTCAGTCTTAACCTAATAATGGATGTGTTCTGCCTAGGCAAGGGTCTGCAGTGCTGGGACAATGGAAAGAACATGCTTCCACGCATTCACTGCCCCCCCCCCCCCCCCCCCAGCTGCAGTGTGAAGTACTGCTTGGCAGGCTGAAGGCATTTAATTCTTTTTCTAAATCTCTTCTACAGCCTTCTGTCGGATAGCACTGGCACAACAAAGTGGACAATGCCCCCCCCGGATAATTGAACCAACACTAGAACATTGTTCCAATACAACTACAGAAACTGCAAATATCTTTTCACGTATAAGTGAAATAAAGTACATAGTTAGCAAAGACTTGCCCTGGGACTCATTAATGCATACACTAGGTGTACACTGTTCTGAGTGGACAGAAAACACGGGCATAACTCACACTTTCTTCCTCCTAATTTTAGCTTTCCAACTGTATTTTCTTGCAGTCTTAAATATTCATAAAGGTTAACACAAAGAGCAGAAGTACACTTAGTGTAATCTTTCTGAATGATTAAAAGACACAAAAAAATGTGGACATTTAGTCTAGGCATTTATGAACCTGGCCCATAGTCTCTAACAAATCCAAAATAGTTTAGTGATGCAAGGTAACTGCTACTTACCCAGGAATCATCTAAATGATAACCTTGAGTTTTATTTTGTACTATTGTGCACTCAGCATTTCATAAAAATCATAACATCTACATAAACTGAATAATGTCACTAACATCCTAGGAAATTTAAAAAAAATAAAATTTATTCACACCTAAAATATTAACAAAAAAAGCAAGAACTCACAGTAAGGGTTACAATTTATATATGATGACTATGACAAAATATTTTTTTTCAAACACCTTTATTGAATTATCACTGTGACATAGGCAAATTTACATTAATATAAAAGTAATCAAAGAATATTAACATAGCAAATATTATACTTTACATATATTGCTATATGTACTTCCGCAGTGGTGCAGCGGTAGCGTTGTTGCCTCACAGCAATAGGTTCTCCCATTCGACTCTCAGCTAGTGTGCGGGGAGTGCCTTCTGTGTGGAGACTGCATGTTGTCCCTGCGGGTCAAGTGGTGTTCCGAAAGATATGCTTGAATGGGTGTGCCTTCGATAAAGGTTGGGCGTTGAGCTGGCAACTCTGCACCATGAAAATCTACTGCCAATCATTAGCGGACCGGAGTTCCGCTGTGGCGACCCCTAACCAGGAAAAAGCCGAAAGACAACAACAACAACAACATATACTGCTATATGTCATATAACCAAAGCAATTTTACATACAAAGTATTCAATTCCTGCCTTTTTTTAAACAAGAAACATCTTTCTTAAACCATCACTTACAACATAGGCAGTCATACATTTATATAAATGAAAACAAACCAGACTGACACAATCCTAGTCACAAGCATTTTACATTACAAACCATACTGACACACTTTCAGTTGCAAACATTATACATCACTTATAATCTACCCAATCTTCCTCACTCAAACATTACATAGCTGACAAAAATCAGTTTTGATGCTTTAGTACCTAACTACTGTAAATTGACATTCCTTCTGTAAGTCAAAGAATTAGGTGTCATGCCGAGGACACAGATATTCTTTTATTCAGACAGTCTAAGAACTTAACTACCCTAAAATGACATCCCATCTCTAAATTTAGAAGTTATATTTCAAACAACACAAATCATTTTTATTTGGTTGGATTCGGCTCCTGGGATGCTTGATTGAAAAGAATGTTACCTGCAAATTAGATAATTGGCACAAGTCTTTATTTGTTTGTTTGTTTGACTTTGTTGACCAGGATGGTCCAAATGGGCAAAGCCCATTTTCAGTGGAGGCCTGAGGAGAAAAGCTCCATCAGAAGTACAAACATAACTGCATTCATATTAAACATTTACAGTTCAGAAATAGTCATTGCATGTCAGAACTGCAGAAAGTACTATTTACACTGACAAACTGAAGTATTTTAGTAACAGTAAAATAGCATTAATTATATACATTTTAAGGCTATGAGGTGTTTATTTCTCTAGAAATTGTCTAGATGTATTTTATTAAGACACAAAAATTAACAGTGAGTCATACACCCTGAGTTATTGTATCCTGTGAAATTAGGATATATTTGTTAGTATTGATGGAGAGAGTGGTATCCTGAGGAATGGTAGATGTAAGATGTAGCTTAGGGTAATAAAAGTCCAGGATTATAAGTAGGATAGCATGATATGATTTGCTTTCAAAACATGGCCAATTGTTTGTGCTTGATTTCTTAGCTTCCTGCATTATTTATTGACATTTGATATATAGGTATGTAGGATGGTTAACAGACCCTTTTCAGTCAAGACTCAGGCCCATAAGAACAACGGATTAGTACATCTGATAAAGTTATCTAAAACAAAGACTCACATATAAAGGATTATAAATAATGTGAAAAAGCTCTGAGTAATACATTTGTAAAGCAAAAAGACTGTGCAAGCATATTGGTGTTATTTAGCATGTAATATTTCAGTATTACACGAAACATCTAAATAAATTAAAATTACAGTGGAGAATTTAATATATCTACTAATGAAACTGCAGCAAAGAAAGTAACGTGCATTAATTTAGGTTTTAAATACAGTCAGTCTTGCTGTAACTATGAGACAAGGCTGATTGTGTTGGAATGCTCATTAGCAGACTTGTAATTTACTTACAAAGATTCTTTGTTAGTTTCACTTGTTAATGATTCTGAGTTATGTGATATTCCATGAACCTCCCTCAATTTTAAAAGGTCACCTCTAGCAAGGGACCTCCAGCAAGCAACAGCAAACATGAAGCAAGCATATACAGTAATCTAACATATCAGTGTGATAAGCATGATAAGGCATAATGGGGGCTCTAGGAGTTAAGACTTTAATGAGCCACAGATGTAATCTAGTATGTTGGTAAGATTTTATTAATTCTAAGATAACATTACTTTTTTTAAATACTGCTATAGAAATACTTGGCAAGAAAACAAGACAAGCAGAATAGCACATATGCTGTAAAATGTTTTAAGATGTAGTTTTTCAAATAATCAGCAAGCATCCAAAAGTTTAAATAATTGGATATTTGACTGAGGTGCCTATTATTATATAGTTAACAAAAGCACCAACTAGACTTGAATGAAATGATTGTGCTTCTATAGTACTCAGTGGATTGTTTTCCATCACAACATCTGACTCCTGATGACTACTGTTTTACTTCATGTATTAAGTTTATTTATTAAAAAATCAGACATTATAAATGTATATGAGTTACCTGACTACAAATCCATCCATCCATCCATAACCCATTTTCCCTCATTTTTGCACATGGGGTTGGGGTGTCACTTCAGCAGTGACAATCATCTACAGCCAAGGTTCACACCATTGGGTGGCTAGCCTTGGTTGTTCTTTCATACCACACAGATGCACACATACTCACTCCTATGGACTGTTTAGTGTCCAATCCACCTATTGCAGTCTTTGGAATGTGGGAGGAAAATGGAGCTTCCGGAGAAAACCCACATGAACACAGGGAGGACATGCAGACTCCACAAGGAAGAAACTGGGAGAACATACAGATGTTGCTTATTACATTCATGTTGACATGTGTTTTACTAATTGTAGTGATTTTGGATGACAATGTGATATGACATGATATGCTTAAGAAAGAGGTTATCTGAAATTGTATAAAGAGATGTCAGATATTAAATAAGAATGATGTGATTTCTACAAAAGAGGTACCCAAAAAATGATGCACTTTCTATCACCAATTGTACTGCTTCTTATTTTTAAGTCATATGTCAAAAAATACTCATGAATAAACCTCATATGCATAAGATACTCAAAGTAGAACTGACATTTGAAATTATTATAAATATGTTGCTTTCCTTACAATAGAAATGAATAAACTAGTTGTTATAACCCATTCTGATTTGTCAGTAATCAGTCTGCAGGCAATAGCACCTCTAAAAACTGATTGCTTCATTGTCAAGACAGTTAATATCCTACATAAAAATGTGAGCTCACTGTTAAATTGGTATAAAATGTATATTGGTGGCTACCATAACATGAACAGAAAGAGTCTAAAGGGCACTTTGAGAAGTCTGTCAGGTGTTAAAGCACACTTTTGGCACCAGTGGAGTTTGCTCATCATTCCACTGTTGTGTGACCATGAATTTGATCTACACAAGCATGGAGGTTTAACACTATGGTCACTATTAAACAATCTAAAATGGTAAAACCCCCTATAGTGGAATAAAAAGATCACCGAGATATATAATAAAAAATTGTCACTTTTTGAGAGAAAAAATCCATAAAAAAGAATGACATCTCCAAAAGGTTAACAGTGATTTGCATAGTGCAAAAAGTAGCATATAAACAGGCACTGACTAATAATCTGATGATAACAGGAAGGATTTTTTTTTATCATATTAAACATATGGTGCAAGAACAGACTATACATACTAGGTTAATCTGTAGTGGCAATATTATTACTGACAATTTAAACATCACTAGCATTTTTGGGGATTCTATAAAAAACTTATTCCAGAAAATGAAATTTCCAGCAAAGATATATCAGACATTACTCGTCTTGTAATATAGGAAGAGTTTGCCATTAAGTCATTAAGAGTCGAAAGCCTAATAGTGCAGTTTGGACAAATGGCCTATCAGAGTTTTTTAGTGAGTTAGAAAAAGTTTATCTACAATTTTCTGAAAACTTCTTCAGAAGATGCTTATAGCAAGTTATGCCCCAGACACTTGAAAGAAGGCTGTAGTGATCCCAAATTTGAAGTCAGGTTGAAAAAAAACATCCTGAAATATGTCACCTAATCAGTATTACTTATATATCTGAAAAACGTTTTGAAAAAAAAATTACTGTCACTTCTTCTAACATCTTTAACAAAGGTCTTACATCCAGTTCAACATGTCAGGGAAATCTTGTATTTCCAATGTAATCCAATGTTATGAGAATATAATAATTGCTCTTGAACTGGGGCAATTGTTGCTATTATATTCCTGAATGCAGAATTTTAGAAAACAACCCAGATAACATTTTTGACAATTCTAGGTTATCAACATTTGGGACAGATAACAGACTGCACAATGATTGTGTATAAAACATTGTCTGAATTTATAACTCTGAACTTCTGAACTTAACTTTGCATAGGATTAAAATGTGACAAGGGACAAATCTGCTATGCAAATGAAATGTTTAAATAAATAAATAAATAAATAAATAAATAAATAATCCAGTTTCAGTTGTTTTCTAGTTGTGTATGTGTCACATGTGGTGGGTATTGTCATTCGTCTGGTCAGAATAAAACAGATGAGCAGTTATGGGTTTAGTTCAAGCAGCTTTATTATATACAAACACATCAGGATTGAGGCTTATTAACTTAAACTTTTAAACAGATTAACTACTGCACTCATACATGCTAACACTCTAGCTGTTCTCTCAAAATGGCATTGTGCCTGCATGTGCTCTCTATTTATATGCATGTGCCCTCACTTTGAAATGTTTCTTAAAGTTACTGTTCTACAGCCTTCCTCTTTGAGAAATAGGTCATGCACAGTAATAATGACAACAGTCATTGACATGCAGATATACAGAAATAAGTGTTTGATGTGAAATTATACAGAACTAATTACAAATTAAACAATCATGTCCAGGTTACTGTGTATTTTACACTAGGTCTGGAAATATGACCTAATCGTGCGACATAAAAATTAGGACTGTCTTTAGCAACAGGGAACGTTTTCAATGAATGTTCAACTTCAGGGAAATCTGGGATGTCAGCAGGAATGGGAATAGGTACGGAGACATGTCCTTTAACAGGAACATCGTCTGGATTGCTTTTAGATCTAGTCTGTATCACATGTACAATGCTGCAATATCAATTCAGACATCAGAAGAAGATGTCTATGATTTCTTCTGTATTCTATACCCTCAGATTCCACTAAGTAGGATCTCAGCTCAGCACATATATCTCTCATTTGACCAATTTGATCAAAACCTTTCACCGTTTGCATCGTTACTATCTCTCCTTCTTTCAGTGGATAAAGAAATCTGCTCATTTTATCATAGTTAGACTTCTGAAATGAACACTTTTTGAATAGTTGGGTTTTGATTGCTTTGGTGTTTTTAGCATTAGGCACCAACAAACTGGAACTGATAGGCAAGGTTGTTCTGGTTTGCCTAGACAGAAGTCTATGAGCAGGCGAGCCAAGAAAATTGTCAAGGTGGTATATTTCTGAGATTAAGCAAATTCAAGAAAACATTGGTATTGTTACACTTTGACCTCTCTAGTAATTGCTTTGAAATTTGCACTGCATGTTCAGCTAGGCCATTTGATTGTGGGTATTCAGGACTACTCGTAACATGGATAAAGTCCCACTCTTTTGCAAATTTTTGAAATAGCTGACTGGTAAACCGGACACTGTTGTCAGAAATAACTTTGTGTGGACTACCATGGAATGAGAAACAGAGTTTTAACTTTAGTAATGACAGTACTGGACTTTAGGTTACATAGTAGATCAATCTTGAGTAGCGCTATTGCCTCACAGTAAGACGCTGACCAGTTCGACTCTCAGCTAGAGTGTCTTCTGCGTGGAGACATGCATGAATGGGTGTACCTTCGTTGAAGGTTGTGCATTAGGGCTGGCAACTCAGCATGTAAAAATCAACTGCCAATTATTAGCAGACCGGAGTTCCGCTGTGGCGACCCCTAATCGGGAAAAGCCAAAAGACACAACAACAACAACAACAACAAATAGATCAATCTTGAACCAGTCTGAATAACAGCCTACCAACACTATTTATTTATTTATTTCCAGGGAAATTCACTGGACCCAGAGAGCCCATTTTTAGTGGAGGCCCGGGGAGAAAACCTCCATGAAACAGATTACAGTAAAGATAGCAGTCCAATAAAAATAAAAGTACAAGTACAAATACATATCAAATAATACAAAGCGTGAGCAATATTGCCCATAGTGGAAAATATTGTGCAGATACATTTTAACAAATTCACACAGTTAAAGTCAAAAGTCAATAGCTATTTATAATATTTACAGAGTATGAAAGATCGTATGGGAATTAGCTATAGAAGGTTATAGCCAGCTATAAGGTGCTTAGGAACTCAAGAGAATACCCTCCCAGGGGATTTTGTTAAAGAGTTCTAGGTAGGGAGAATGCAGTTACATTTCCATTTGGAGGAGAGGTAGGTGTAAAGCTGAGTTTTGAAGTTGTTTGCATTTGACATTGTCCTTAGTGTGGAAGGGAGAGAGTTCCATTTCTTACCTAGGGACAGGAGAAGTTGTCCAGCAGGATGTTTAGGTTTGTGGACAGTAATTAAGTTTTGGTGTTGAGATCTGAGAGTTCTATTTGGAGTGCATGGGTGTAGGATGTTAGAGAGGGGCATTTGGTTGGATTAAATATTAGTCTATGTGCTCTACTGAGCTGGAGGAAGTCCAGGTAATTTGTGAATTCTAAGCAGTTGAAGGATTGGAGGGTAACACAGTGATGAGTGGAATGTTTGGCTTTGGTGGCAAATTTAGAAATTTTGTTATCACAGCTTTCAAGTTTGGAAGTGATGGAAGAGGATAGGTTAGTTAGTAGTGGCGCTGTACAGAAGGGAGGGAAGGAGGTAAGAGGAGGCCAGAGTATGCCTGGTAAAAGTAGAGAGGAAGTGGTTGTTCCTGTATAGCATACCTAGTTTTTGGTGGGTTTTCTTAATATTTTGCTGAATATGGATGTCGAACTTGAGGTGTTCGTCTATAGTTACACCGAGTAGTTTGGCAAAGGGAACAACTTTGATCGGAGAGTTGCTTTGGCTAAGGACTTGGAAGGAATTTTTATCAAAAGAGAAAGGTATTTTAGATTTGTTAGCACTGAGAGAAAGGTGATTTTAGTGCATCCAGATCTCAGTAGTTGAGAAGGCAGTCTGAGTTTTAGATAGGAGTTCAGGGAGGTTAGAGGCAGAGCAGACAAGTGTAGAGTCATGTTTATATTGGATGACTTTGGCATTAGCAATAGCAGAGTGAAAGTTATTGCTAAAGATATTAAACAGCATTGGTCCGAGGATGGACCCCTGTGGTACTCCTGTAGGGGTGGGTAAGAAAGGTGAGGTGCCTTTTTTCCATTTCACAGCCTGAGATCTATCTGACAGATAGCTTGAGAACCAGGAATCAGTGTTTTGGGAGAGATTTAGGTTTGAGGTGACTTAGAAGGTGATTAAGGGAAACAGTATCGAATGCTTTAGAGAGATCTAGGAGCACTGTGGATACTAAGTTCCCAGAATCTCTGGCTTGACAGTTTCTAAGAATGAGAGTAGTATGTTATGGTGCTATGTCCTGGTCAGAAGCCATGTTGGGTAGGGGTAAGAAGTTGATTTTTAGTCAGGAAAAAGCATAAGTTGGAGGTTGATGCATTTTTCTAGGATTTTGGAGATTGTAGAGAGAAGAGCTATAGGGCGTAACTTTGAAATGTTAGTGTTTTTGCCTCCCTTGTGGAGAGGAAGAATAGAGATGGAATGCTAGAGTTTAGGGACATAGGATTCCTTTATGGATCTATTCATTAGGATAATAATTGGGAGAGCTATACCATCAGCAGCAGACTTGAGAAAGGAAGAGGGGATGTTGTCAGGTGCATTGGAGCAGGGTTTAAGTTTGGATAGAAGTCTTTTTACATAGTTAGTGGAGACAGGTTTAAGCTCAAACATGGGGAAATCATTTGGGGGCTTAGATGAGGTGGAATGTAGGAGAGATGGGTCATTGTTGGGAAAAGCTTTCGTTAGGTTGGATATTGACTCTATAAAGAAAGAGTTGAATAGTGATGCTAATTTGAGGTCAGATTTACTTGGGTCAGGACAGGGATTATTTCTGGAGCCTAGGTTGAGAAGTGGGTTTATGTAGTTCCAAAAAAGCCTAGGGTTTTGGGGATGGTTGGACTGGAGCTTAGTGTAGTAGGATTTTTTTGTCTTTGAAGGTTTGTTTTTTTGCAAAGTTACGGAGCTGTGTATATTGGACAAGAGTTTTGGGAAGTTTATTCTTTTGGTAAAGCTTCCAGGATTTGTCTCTGATGCATAAATTGCTTTGTTTCTTTGGTTAGCCAAGGGGCAGTTATAGTTTTTATTCTTTTTTTCCTTGGTGGAGCTAGGGAGCAAAGGGGCAGTTATAGTTTTTATTCTTTTTTTCCTTGGTGGAGCAAGGGAATTTAGAGCATCTAGGAAAGTAGAATTAAAGTGGTCTATGGCTTTATCGAGTGGAAAGGTTTTTAGAATGTTCCAAGTAATAGAGTAATCGAGTGGAAGGGTTTTTAGAATGGTCCAAGTAATAGAGAAATTGAGTGGAAGGGTTTTTAGAATGTTCCAAGTAATGTTGACTGTTCCACTCAAATATGTCAGTGGCAGCTGTTGACCAAAGTAGTTCAGGAATCTGGCTTAGCTGAAGTGGCTCTTTTTGCAAATGTGGTTTGGTACTATTGCAGACTGAACAAGATGATAGTACTTTATCGATATCCTTCATTAGAGAAGCCCAAAATACTAGTTCTCTCGCCTTTGTTTTGGTAGATTCAGAGCCTGGGTGGCCATGATACAAAATCTGGATGTATGTATGTTGTAAGGAAGTAGGAATGACAACTTTAGGACCTTTGAAAAATTACACCACCTTCCATCAACATCTCACCTCTGTAAGGAAAATAAGGTTGCACTACTGTTGGTACACAAGATTGCTTTGATGGCCATCCAACATTGATGAAGTGGTTGAGCTTTTGCAAAATTGGATCAGTCTTTGTGTGATCTCTTAGCTCTTCAAGTTTTGTGGTAGAAAAAGTACGCACTTCCATGACATCAAAGTCAAAATTATCTGCATCAAGCTTTTCTGTGGTATTTCTGGGTGATCTGGATAAGGTATCAGCCAGATAAAGAAGTTTGCCTTTTGTATAGACCATTTTGAATTTGTACTTTTTTAATCTAAGCATCATTCTTTGTAATCTTGCTGGACCTGTATGCACAGGCTTCTTTAAAATAATGACTAGGAGCTGATGATCAGCCTCAATCTGGATAGCTCACCCATAAATATAATCATGGAACTTTGAACATGCAAACTCAATTGCCAAAAGTTCCTTCTCAATTTGAGCATACTGTATCTCAGTTTGGGTAAGAGTTCTAGACAGACAGTCTACTTGGTCTGCCCTCTTGAAGAATAACTGCACCAAGACCAAACTTTGAAGCATTACAGGAAAGAATCACTGGTTGGTTTGTGGATATCATAGTATCTTAATGTAGGAGGACTGGCAATTTTATGTTTAAGGTCATCAAATGCTCTCTGGTGTTCCAACCATGCTACAAATCTGAAATGCTGCAAAGAATATCCAATAAAGAAACACAAACGTTGAGAAAAAAGCACCTTTATAAAACAGCAAAGCTTTCGGGTTACACACCCTTCTTCTATACTAATACAAGGTTCAATGAAACTATCCATTTAAATAAGAGTCAGTATTAATCACATGACATGCAGCCCAAAAAATCACATGACAACTACAAGACATTAAAATTACTAGCAATAAAATATGAATACAGTTTTTATACATATGAAAGACATTAATATAAATAAATTCATAAATCTATCTACTCATATTTAACATCTAGCAGCATAACCTAGTACGTTGTAGCTTAACTAAAACTGGTTTTAATGTAACAGCAGAATTCAGACCAGGTGAACAGTCAGCTGATAACCTTAGTATCCATTCATACTCTTTTATTTCTAAAAGGTTATTGATATCACCCCCCCTAATTGATGTATATACCATATCAATAACCCTAAATTTAAATTTATGTTCAATACTATGGGTACTTATATGTTTATATAAAGCATTTTTTTCGTTTGACCTTCTTATCTTAGATTTATGCTCAATAATACGTTCTTTTAACTTCCTAGTTGTTTTTCCCACATGAAATGAAGGACATACAGTGCACGTTGCTAAATAGACAACATTATTACTAATACAAGTAGCTGCTATGTTAAATTTATACATTTTATGTGTTACAGGGTGGATAAATATATTACCAATATTAAAATCTATAATGTCAATGCAACAGGTACAATTCATACAACCAAGAGTACCACGTTTAAAAGAACTTTGTTGACTACATTTTTCTATAGCATAGTCTGCTCTTTAATGTTTTCATGTTCCTATATGAAAAATATGGTCTATTGTCTAAAACAGCCCTGATGTCCGCAGATGCCATCAGGACAACCCAATACTTTTGAATAATGTGTTTAACTAAATGTGTCATAGTATTATAAGTTGTCACATATCTAATTTTATCTTCCTTCAGTACACGCTTATTGAGATCCGGCAGAGATTCGTCCGGTAACAGGAAAATCGGTCTCAATTTTGTTTGTCTATCCGCTATGGTATTGGGTTTAATGGTTAATAATAATTCAGAATCATAGCCACTGCTTAAAAATTCATCCAATGTTTCATCTAACTGAGAAAGAAAACATATATCGTCAGTATTCAGTCGGCTTATTCTACTGAATTGCGCTGTCACAATACCTTTAAAAACATGAGGAGCATGCATACTGGTATTGTGCATATACCTGCCTGCATGAACCTCCTTTCTGTGTACAGCAGTGTTAAGCAGACCTTCCTTTAATTCTACCTTGAGATCCAAAATGGTTATAGAACTATCTGAATAATCCATTTTAAATTTTAAGAAATCAGTGGTATTATTTAAATAATGTATATATTCAATCAATTCAGCAGAGGACTCTTTCCAGATTAAAAAAACAATCATCCACGAAACGTTGATAAAAGCATACATTCTTATTCAAAGGATTAGTACGGTCATAAATGCATGTCCTTTCCCACTGAAATAAAACTAAATTTGCATAGGTGTTAGCTACTGGTGTGCCCATTGCCACACCAGTAAGCTGCAAATAAAATTGTTTGTTAAACAGAAAAATATTGTTGGTTAAAACCATGTCCAGTAAAGAACAAATATTTTCTATATTCCCCGTTGATAACGAGGACTGCATGCTCAAAAAATCACGAATAGAATTAACTCCATATTCATTTGGTATAACAGTAAATAAAGATGAAATATCTAAAGTCACGAATAAAAAATCCCCTCTGTTCAAGGTAGTAACATTTAAACCATTAAACCAATATTTCAACTTAAGAATAAAGTCTGTGGTATCTTTCAGAACAGTGTTACATTGTACTAAAAAGGTTGCAACTGTTTCTGCAAATAAACAGAAATAGGCTCAGTGAGCCAACCATTGCCAGAAACAATGGGTCGCATTGGAGGATCACATAAAGACTTATGGATCTTTGGTATACCGTATAATTGTGGTACAGTAGGACAAGGAACAGTAAAGAAGTGAAATAAGTCTAAGTCAATATCACCACTAAGTTGTAAGTCATATATCATCATATTGACAGAGCTAATACATTTCTTAACATCAACAGGTGTAATTACAGATGTTAAATACTTGGTCCTATCCATAATTACCACCACACCCCCTTTATCTGCCTGCTTGATGACTATATTATTATCCGCCTGTAGCTCTTTAAGCGCTAAGAATTCTTCATAAGTTAAGTTGTTCCAACCATGACCAGGTAACATTTTTGAGTGTCAGCACTCTAACAGGTGCTGCTAATTCACTGAAGTCTGGTATAAACTTGGCCAAATAGTTAACCATGCCAAGAAAATGCTGTAAGGCTTGAACATTGTCTGGAGCTGGCATCTGAAGAATGTCTGTTTGTTTGGAAGGATCTGGTTGTAAACCTGAACTGGTAAATAAATGACCTACATAAGTAACTTCTGGTAGCCTGAATTTACATTTCAGAGGACTGAGCTTTAGATTCACTTCACGTGTTTTTTCCAGAACTTTCCTGAGGTTTCTGTCATGCTCTGCTTCACCATTGCCTCCAACTAGTAAATCATCCACTATTATAGCACACAGATAACCCGAAAAAATTTGCTCCATTGCACACTGAAAGACTTCACTGGCAGAATTTATTCCAAAAGGTATTCTGAGAAATCCGTGCCTACCAAATGGTGTGCTGAGTGTAGTCATTAGTGAAGACTTGCAATCAAGCATTACTTGCCAAAATGAACTCTTGGATCTAAGACAGAAAAAAAGTGGCATTTGGCATGAGGGTAGCAACTTCTTCGACTGTATGCATAGGATGGTGGGGTCGCTTTAATGCTTTGTATAAGTCTCTTGGATCAATACATATTCTGATTTCATCTGAGCTTTTTTTTATGAGTGACTACCATGGAAGACACCCATTCAGTTGGTTCTGTAACTGGACAAATCACACCTTGCTGCACCATTTTATCTAACTGGACTTTAACTCTGTCCTGCATAGCTATCAGAACTCTTCTCATTGGTCTGACCACTGGACTAACCTCTGGGCTTAATTTCATGGAGTACACAACTGGAAGCTTACCTAGTTTGTCTTCGAAAACATCAGCATACTCCGAGAAAATAGCATTGGTGAAACTGGAACTAGGACATCTGCTTACATGATGGACTTCTTTGGTAAATGAAAGCAGTTTCATTCTTACACTGTCTCTGAGACCTAATAACGACCACACAGGTCTTTTTACTGCATAATATTGTGAGCTGTAACTGTTGCCAGCTGAATAGCATGAAAGCATTACTGAGCCTTTGGTTTGAATCTCTTCACCTCCATAAGCAACAAGCTTCACACAATTGGCCAAATTAAGTTGTCCACCAGCTCTTACTCTAGCAAATATTTCTGCTGACATAACATTGCACTTTGAACCAGTGTCTACTTTGAGCTGTCTGGGTTTATCATTGAGGACAGTACAAAACACTTTGTTTTTTGCCAACAAATCCACTGCATTAACCTTTTCACCAACCACTGATACACCATCTACATAGAAAGTAGAGTTGCAGCTTTCTATATGATCAACTTGCTTCTCTGAGTGGCCTTTCTTAATAAATGAATGAGGTTTGCTTGGTTTACAAAGATTTTCAAAGTGATTCCATTTTTTAGACTTGTGGCATTGCTGACCAAATGCCAATCACTTTTCTCTTTTGGACTCGTGATTGGCACCACAATTATCACAGTTAATGAGACTTGACTTGGGTTTTGCTGACTCACCCTTATGCTGCACTGAGCATGTCTGTTTTACTGAGGTAGTCTTAGAACTTGCTGGAGAGGTACGGGCTCTCCCTGGAAATCCTGCAGAGGCTGCAGCTACCATGTGCCTGAGCCTGTTTCTGTTAGCCACATACTGCATGCTGTCTATGCTTGCTCATGAGACTGTTAAAACCATGCTCATCACTTGCTAGCATATTTGTGTGCCTTTCTGTAAGCTCGTGTAGCTGACAAATCTCTATGGCTATGCTCAACGTTAAACCACTGTCTCAAAGCAAAATCTTTCTCACAGTAGCATTATTAACACCACATACAAGCCTGTCTTTTATCAACTCATCTTTCAAATCACCAAATCTGCACATTTTAACTTTGTTTCCACATTTCTCACATTGTAGCCACATTTCTCCTTCGTGATCATACCCACCCAGCACAGTAAACCACCTACTGTACAATCAGGAATAACAAATATTTTAATCCTGACAACTTTAGCTCTGCCCTAAAGAACTGCAACTGGGAATACCTAAAACATATACCCCTGGATGATGCAGTACTATCTTTCAACAGCACCTTTCTTGATATACTCAATACCTACACACCACCAAGATATGTGAGAGTCAAAGCTAACTACGCCCCCTGGCTAACCAAAGAAACCAAATCCCTACTAAAAGTCAGAGATAAAGCCTGGTCACAGTACCATAAAGACAAATCCAAGACCACTAAACAGAACTTCCTTGAACTTAGAAACAAAGCCAAAAAACAAGTGAAAATAGACAAATCCAAATACTACCAAACATTCAAAATTCAAAACATGCATCAGAAAAATCCACAAAAATTCTGGGCCACAATTAAAAACCTATTACAACCAGGTAATATTGCTACTCCCACTCCAAAAATAACTAATAGCAATGAAAACATAGCTACCCAATTCAACAACTTCTTCACAGAAACTATTCTAAATTTAGCCATCAAACAATCTAACACAAATACCCTCCCCAAAATCAATCAATAGTTCTCCCACAAAACTTACCTCCAACCAGTTTAAATTACACCCAGTATCCACCAGCTACATAAAAAAGCACCTAATCAAACTAAAACCTACAACCTTAGCCACCGACAACCTTCCATCTATCTCAAAATAGCAGCAGAAGCCATCTCCTATCCTATAGCTGTACTCATTAACAGGTCATTAATAGAAGCACACGCACCATCCATCTGGAAAATAACACACATAATACCCCTCCACAAAGGCGGCACCTCACATGAGCTTACGTACTACCGCCCCATTGCCATTCCTTCCCCCTATCCAAGATCCTAGAAAGAATAGTACACACACAGCTCATGAACTACCTCACCTCACATAACCTACTATCTAGTACCCAGCATGGCTTTCGTCCTGCCAATAGTACAACAATTGCTCTGCTGACCTTTACCAACAAAGTTAACCAACTTAGAAACAACTCCCAATTTGTATCAGCCTTATTCCTTGACCTGTCAAAAGCCTTTGACATGGTCAACCACCACCACATCATAAATGTTCTCTCCTCCCTAAACATTAATATCACAACCCTTTATTGGTTCCACAGCTACCTAATAGATAGGCAACAAGCCATTTGTTGGCAACAAACCCTCTCTCACACCCTCTCAATCACAATCGGGGTCCCACAAGGTTCCATCCTTGGACCCCTCCTATTCTCACTCTTTACCAACCAACTACACACCGCTACCCCAAATGCCAGCATAATTCAATATGCAGATGACTCAACCCTGATCTGTGCAGCCCCATCCCTCAAAATTCTTCAAACCTTCACCCAAGATGCTTTCCTATCAGTGGAAAACTGGCTAACCAACTCCCACCTGATACTAAATCCCAATAAAACTAACCTCCTAATCTTCTCACCCACTAGAACTACAATCCCCCCCAACCTTCAACATTTACTCTAAAAACAACACCATCATAACTCCTACTACCCATACCAAACTGCTTGGGATAGTAATTGATAGCAATCTCAAATTTGACCTCCATATAGATCAAACCATCAAAAAAGTCCATAAGAAGCTAGGTCTCCTGTACAGGCATGTCCAGTTTCTTACAACTACTACAAGAATCACAATGGCCAGAACCCACCTGCTATCTACACTTCTATATGCATCCCCTATCCTTATCAACCTATGTAAATCTGACCTTAACAAACTAGAAGCCTGCTATAACAAAATATCCAAATTCGCCACAAAATCACCTTACAGGTCACATCACTGTCAATCCCGAAAACAGCTTGATTGTCTTGAACTTCCACAACTCCTACACTTTCATCAGCTAAGCCTATCCCACCAAATTCTACACCACCCAAACAAAACCCCGCACCTCAGACAGCTAATCCAGCCACACATTGCTCCTCAATCCCTCCACTCTGACAATAAATACCTAATACAGGTGACCAGAGCAAAAAACTCAGCTGGAGAAGGCCTTTTCTCCAACTATACTTCCAAACTATGGAACACCCTACCAATTTATCTTGCCTCCATTACCTCATCAAAGCAATTCAAAACATTCCTGAAAAATCACCTTGCTAACTCCTGACTCTGCCCCTGCATTCCCCATAGATGAACGACACCCTTAACTCTAACATCACTTTTTTACTATAACTAAATATGCTCTATTTCTAAACTACCTTTTAACATGCACCTCCATGACAGCATAAAGAAATGACTTCTCTGTATGTAAGTTTGTAATGCAAAAACTACTTGTGAGCTTCATTACTACTGTAATCACAAGTAAATGTCTAGTTCATATTATGTATATTTAATACTTTTGAATTTGTTGTATCACTTGAATACTTGACGGAATTGCCAATTTGTGTATATGCCATTGTTTATTACGACAAATACTTGTCTGATTGTGGATATGTGTAATTTGCCAATGTATTACTTGGAACTTTTCTCCCCAGGCCTCCACTGAAAATGGGCTATGCCCAGCTGGACCTTCCAGTAAACAAATGTAAAATAAAATAAATAAATAAATTTGTTTTTCAAGTCAGTAATGTAAGCTGCAAACGTTTCTTCTGGCTTTTGGTCTCTTGTATAAAATAAGTGTCTCTCCAATATAACGTGTATGGGGGTTACACATTTCTCTAAATTTACATTTCAAGCATTCAGGGTCCTCCCTTGATTCAGCTTGTACAACAATATGACAGTTTTCCCCTTCTCCTGCATATACTGTTGGTGCATACACAAATGACCACTCTCTTTCAATGACTTCTGACCCAGCTAGATAAAGCTGAATAAATGCCCTCATACATGCATCTTTGTCAGAAAAAGCTGCTTGTATGAAAATGGCATATTCCTGCTGAAATACTGTCCAATTCTCTGCAATATTATGATCAAACACAAGTTGGACTGGATTTGTGAAATACCTCTAACATGCCAACACACAGTAATAAGCACCCTTGGAATTATGTATGAGCACACACACACATATAAGCCAGAAATTTATGCCAGAACTTGTAATTATGCTCATGCAGCAAAATAGACTCTTGAAATAACTGCACTTTGTAAAGTAAGTTTCTGTAGCACAAGAACACTTTGAAATCACTGTACTTTGCAAAACCACCCCTTATCAGTGTAAGAAGAACTTTAAAATGACTGCATTTTACAAATGAACAGTACACAGCACAATAAACTTTTCCAAATGACCGTATTCTGACTGCACTTTGCGAAATAACTGTACTTTGCACACAGTAAACTCTTTGAAATAATTGAAGTGTACTAAAGCACACACTGCAAACACTTTGCACACTCTGAGATACTTTGAACAACTCTGGTTATGCTATGAATAGCTTTAGTCATAGGTTCATAGGTTGGTACTAGGCTATCAGCCCTAGGGCCTATACAAGCCTAGCCATAACAATTCCCTGGGTATTTCTTCCCACGCTATTTACTTCCCTGGACCCCTGTCTAGCAGGGCGACTGACATGATCTCCGGGGTGAATTTCCTTTCTCCCATCCAATCTTCAAGGTTCATTTTGAAGAGGGCCAAAGAGGTGCTCTGCTTGACATGTATGGGCAGTCTATTCCAGAGTCTGGGGAGTCTCTGGGTCAGGAACCTATCCCTCCAGCATGTTTTGTTTATTGTGATGACTAGGTTTAGATCCCTGGAGCGTGTGGCTCTGAGGGATTGGGATTTCTTTAAATATAGCATGTCCAACAGCATTGGGTTTGACATGGCCTTGTATGTTAAGCAGAGATCACCTCTGAGTAGATGATATGTGACAGAGTGTAGCTGGAGTTTTTTAAGGTGGTCAGCGTAGGGCATCTGCTTTAGGCCTGTGATTCTTTTAGTGAGATATTTCTGCGGCCTTTCCAGTTGTTGCAGATGTCTTGAGAGGTACATAACAAATGGGGCATTGTATTCTATAATGGGTCTAATGAGAGATGGGTACAGTGGGACAATGACCTCCTTTTTCATGGAAGAAAAGCCCATAGTGATGAGATGTGTCACGTAGAAGGATTTCCTGATTGTTGTGGCAATGTGGTTATTGAAGGTGAGACCACTATCCACCTGTGTCCCTAAGTCTCTTATCACACTTTCAGTGTTTAGTGTACTGCCACCTATGTCGTAATTCACAGGTACATGTTTTTTTGCAAAGGGAATAACTATACATTTCTTGGCATTGAGCTTGAGCCAACGGCTCTGGCACCAAGCATCTGTTTCTGTAAGGCCCTTTTGTAGAGTATCCACATCATTTGGGGATTTAATAATGGCTCCCAGTTTGCAGTCATCTGCAAACTTTGTTAGCCAGAGTCCCTTAGTGTTGGCCTGTACTTCAGAGAAGTAGATGCCAAACAAGAGCGGTCCCAGGACTGAACCCTGAGGTACTCCACTTGTCACTTGTCTGGAGCTGGATTTGGAGTTGGCTACTTTTACAGTGTGGGCTCTGTCAGTAAGCCAGTTGGCAACCCATCGGGTGACATAGGGATTAATGCCCAGCTTAGTAAGTCTATCTATGATTCCAGAGTGGGGTATGGTGTCAAAGATCTTGGTGAGGTCCAGATAGGCTGTGTGGACTGCCTTACCCTCGTCCACGGCTCTGGAGACTGATTCGAAGAAGTCAAGCAGGTTCAGGAGACAAGATCTGCCCTTCACAAACCCAAACTGGGTGGGGTCCAGTGTTTGAAGGTTGCCAATGTCTTTGTTTATAAGTTCCATGATAATATGTTCCATGGCCTTGCAGATCAGGCTCGTCAGACTGATGGGGTGGATCCCCCCTTGTGGAGTGGGATAACTGTAGCTGTGCACCACTCAGTGGCACGAAGCCTGAGGTGAGGCTATGATTAAACATGACACTTAGGTGAGGTGCCAGTTCATTTTGTAGTTCATGTAGTACACAGCCCGGGATGTCATCTGGTCCCATGGATGCTGTATTCTTAGCTTTGGAGAGTGCTTTTTGTACCTGTGTGGCCATTATTACTGGATTTTGGCAATCTTCCAGGATTCAGATGGGCCGTTTGGGGGTGAGAGGGGGAATGAAGTTCTCACTGAATTGATCTGCCAGGATATTGGCAATATCCTTGGGATCAGTATATTTAATGCCATTCTGTTGTAGCTCAGAGCAGATCTGAGCATTGCCATTTAGATTCTTGACATAACTATAGAATGTCTTGTGGTTGTCTTTGGAATCTTTGGCAATTTTATTTTCGTAACTAGCTTTGGAGGATTTTATGAGGGATCTCAGCTTCTTACTGAGGCTGGTAAGGGAGTTTTTTGCATCCTGGGATTTTCTCAATGCGAAATAGTAGCACATATCAAAAAATATAGGAGTTTGCTCTGCAGCCGCTTTGCTCTTCCATGCTTATTTTGCCCTTTTATTGTGCTTATTATATCCATTTGACCTCATCATGCTCATTATAATGTTCTTGTGCTCGTTTTACTTTAAACATGCTCGTTATGCAAATCAGAAGTAGTTCTGAACATTTTCATAAGGATTTCATATAACTTTATCAAATATTGTGGTTTTGAACATTTCGCTTAAATAATAATGCGTTTGTGCTTTTCATTTGATTAATAATATGCCTTGAGCTTTGCTTTTGATTAATAATATGTTTTGTGCCCTGCAAATGCTTTGTATCATTTTCTTTACAAAATAAATCATTTATGCAAGTTTTTTATTACCTGAAATTCATTTCTGACCTTTCTTGATCGTTTGAGTACTGTATCAATCAACCTGCTCAATATACCTCGACCATTAACTCTGCACCTCATGGCTTAAAAAAGTTTCACTTTTAATCCCATTTTGGCACCATGTCCCTCGTCTGGTCAGGATAAAAAGAAATGAACAGTTGTGGGCTGAGTTCAAACAGCTTTAATATATACAAACGCATCAGGATTGAGGTTTAGTTACTCAAACTTAAATAAACCTATAAACAGACTGACTACTGCACTCATACATATTAACACTTTGGCTGTTTCCTCAAAATGGCACTACTGCCTGCACATGCTCTCTATTTATATGCATGTGCCCTCACCTTGACATGTTTCTTAAAGTTACAACACACACACACTGTTCTACAGATATGTCATATGAAAAAAAAAATATCCCCTGCTTTAATGCTCTTCAAATTAATGCAAACAGAATTTATTTTCTGCAGGCCACAATACAGTGCAGTGTAAGTCATACAGATAAGATCTACCAATAAAGATATATGCGACTTTTATTGCCATCTACAAATGCAAACTTCAAACTTGTGTTCTCAAATATATTCAAATATAGAGATTGTGTTTTTCAATGCAGCTGTGAAATATGGCTAAATAACCTCCCTGACTTCTGAAACCAAGATGATGAATGCATCATTGAAAAAATATAAATCCATACGTTATTATTAGACGTGGTCTATCAGCCTATCCCAAATTCCCAATTTCCTCATAGCACTGTCTGGATAAGTGACTTAGTCATAAAGTAAACAAATGAAGGTTGAGGGAATCTACTCCTGTACCACAGGAAACAGGGCATTTATAGTTCATAGCCTTAATCTTTTGAGCTAACAACAGATTTTATTTTCCAGTAACTTGTTTGCAGTCAAAGCTGTTTTTTAAAACTGCATTAACGTTTAAAATCATTGCAAAGGCTACTTGTATTTTGAGTCTGAAACCACATTAACATGCCATGATAAACAGTTATGACAAGTATGTGCTAACACCTATACTTAAATCTTATAGTTTCTGTTGCAATGGCAAGTACAATCTGAAAAACATACAAAAACATGTTTCCAAGCATAGAAAATCCTGCTGCAGGTTTCTACTAAAAAATGAAATTCGAGTAGCACATGTACAGGCACAAATGTGTAGCATCATTAGCATTTGGGGAGTTAAGTTTAGTTTATACTTCAGTCATGTATTCCAAATGTTTTTATTAAGGGTTTGCCACAGCTGAAGACCCACTCTGTTTACTTACTGAAGAAAAGAAACTGAAAAAATAATACATATGGGTACATACTAATATGTCAAAGGAGTAATTGTTTAAATAGTGCAAAGGGTGCAGGTTTTACAAAATGGTCTTTTCATCAAACAACTGTGTTTTCAAAGGTTTCCGTTTACAAATTAGGTAGCTGTTTTTTGTTTTTGATGGGTGAGTGTGGGTTAGGTTACAGTTAAGTTTAGGTAACGGGATAGAACTGAAGGGTGCAAGCTTGTGCACATGAGTGTTTCTGGGTTAGGATAAGGGAACAGAAGTTAGGAGTGCAAGTTTTGCATGCTTGTGGGTTAGAGTTAGAATAACAGTTAGGTAAGAGGATTGTTTTGAATATGTGTATACACACACACACACACACACACACACACACACACACACACACACACACACACACACACACACACACACACACACACACACACACACACACACACACATACGTGTGTGTGTGTGTGTGTGTGTGTGTGTGTGTGTGTGTGTGTGTGTGTTATATGTGTTGTGCATACCCCAGCTGTCTTGTGTAGTGATAGCATTATGTAAAGGGTTTTTTTAAGGTAATGTGTGGTTAGGGTTAGGCTTAACATTTGTTAGTAAGCTGGTGGGGGGTTGCCTCCCCCCGGTCACCTTACTAATGTGTGTTAAACCTAAACCTAACCCTATCCCTATCCCTAATCCAACATCTTATCTTGGGTAAGCCCTTTCCGTAACACTACCACTATTCAGATGAATTTGGCCTGAGTGTGGTAACAATGTTTTCCAGGGCAATCAGAAAAGGAACATTTGTTTCCGTTGTCAGTCACTATTATTTACGGTGGTTTTTTGGGGGGTTTTTTTGGAGTGGGATTATTTTCTGAAATGCCATTATTGAACAGTTTGCTTTCAATATTTATGCATTTCAGTTGTTCATCAGGTAGCTATATATATGTGTTTGTGTACAAGTGTGTGTGTGTGTGTGTGTGTGTGTGTGTGTGTGTGTGTGTGTGTGTGTGTGTGTGTGTGTGTGTGTGTGCACAAATATACATAAATAGATAGGGCGATGTGCATAGGTATATGATGGCATATTATTTTATGTAAAATAGTAGTTTTATGTTTATGTTTTGTTTATTTAATTATGTGATTGAATAGTTAGGGTTGTTATATAAACTGTAAAGTTTGGTGTAATTTTTGTCTGATGAAGGCTGGCGGTCCAGTCGAAAGCGCTTACCGATTATTAATAAACTGGGATTTGGTTGGAGGTTGCTGCTTTGCTTTTTACTTGTTTTTTGCTTTTATTTGTTATACATAAAGAGAGTGAGAGAGGGAAAAGTGAGAGAGGATTCAACTTTGCATTTTTTGTTTCAGTATTGTTAATGTTAATATAAATTAAGCATATGTTTATTCTTCTGCTGATGTTTCTAGTAGCAATGCCACTAGAGAAAATATGCTGTCTTAATGTTCCAAGTTCTTTAAGAGTTGCATCAGGAGGAGACAGAGCTAAGCTATTTGTACTCTCAACTCCAAAGAAAGGTTTGCATTTGGGTGTGAATGTGTTGCACTTCATTTGTTGCAACAGATAAGTATAGATATGTGCCTCTGTATGATCTCCATTTTAACCTCAGAAAACTAATGTTATGCTTTCAATTGTTTTAATGCTGTAAAATACAAAAAAGTAAAATAAGGGGTGACTAACTTGAATGACTACAAAATTTCTGGATTATATAGATGAATATAAAAATAAATCACAGCCATGGAAGCATGGAATAAACACAACTAAACTATGTTTGTGTATTTGAGATAAAATATAAATATATTAATTTGCTGGTAATTGAATGTAGCACAGTATTTCAACTGATATTCTGAAGTACACTAGATATCAGTATTATGCATTTTTAGTATATTTTTCAATTAATTCTAAACTGTGAGGTGATGTTTGTCATCTAATTTGGGAATTAGTTATCAAAAGTGTATATTTATTTCATTATTTGTTTAGCTATCTAAATACAGCACATTATATATAATAAAATATTATGAGTCAAATTAGAACTAGACTGGTGATATAATTTCTGTAAAGAAGCTCTCAAATGCATGCTTTTCATGTCTACAGTCTGTTTTTCGACAACTAAATATTAAAGAAAAAACATGTTCAATGTCTCTAGATTGCGATTGTTACACCAGCGACTGATGAATAAATTTCTTTATTTTACTAGGAAACTGCTGAGATTCCTTCAGCAAAGATTTAATGCATAGAAAGACAGAAAGAGAATCTCTGTCTGTCTAGAACAGTGTGTGAAAGAGATTCCTGAAGCTTTACTAATCTTTTGCAAATTGCTGCATCCAGTTAATTAATTTGCTTTTTGTGGCTTTCCAGTGTGCAATCCATAAAAGTTTCTGGATTTTAAGAGGATTTCTGTCTTATCTTGTGAAATGTAAAAATCCAAGCAAGCAGTTTTAGCAAGCTTCTACTCATTTCAAAAGTATTTGGCCATCTTCCTTTGTTGTCTTGCAGATTACCTGTTTTTTGGTTTGGAAAATATATTCTTCTAACAGTGGTCTTCATTGAATGTTATGATTCCATACTGGGGCATTATGTTCTTTTATTACTTTGATGCCCTAAATATACCATAATATACAAACAGAAATCAGTCTGATGACATTTTCTGTGTTCTACGTAAAAAGTATATTCCCTCTGCCGAATATATTTCAATCTACAGGCTCATAAGTAAAATGGTCTTGCAGCACAATTTGTGCAGATTTCCAAATCCCTTTCTTAATTTTCCTGGTGAAATAGTTTTGGAGGTAAATAACCATTAATTTCTGTCTGCTTGTTCCTACTTTAAATGCCACTCCACTCTGTTCTGCATATAAATAGTGCTTACTGTCTAAAATACACTTGTGTTACACAAACACAACAAACTATGTGTACATAAAACAAGCAAGCCTTTATTTCTTACGCTTAAATTATTACCCCTACCTTACAGTGTTCTTAGACTGAAAAAGTTAACAACAGTAGACACGTTATGTAGCAAAATGTCAGCCAGTCAGCAATGTCTCATAAGCAAAGCAGGAACTTTAGCAACTTAGTCCTTTGAAGATTACAGACCTGCATTCACAAGGCCTTTGATAATTACAGACCTGCATTCATGTGGCCTTTGATAATTGCAGACCTGCATTCATGCGGCTTACTGAATATGAACAGTATTTTTAACACCCAACAATGACAAAAACTGACTACAACAGGAATGATTGTAGAAAAGACAAACTTCACATTAACACATTAGCTTCAGGTTAGCTGTTGCACTCATTTCCTGTCACTGAAGACAACAGGAAGGAGAGAAGGAAAGGAAACTTCACATTAACACTTTGATTAACTTCAAATTAGATGTTGTGTTCATTTTCTAGCATTTTGAAGGATATGGTAAATGGCCAGAGGCCATCTTGCCCATCTTAGAGGAGGCACAGGCCGCTGTTATATCCTCATAGTAGAGACTGCAAAGATACACAGACAGGAATGACTCAGTACAGAGTTAGGCAGCCATCTTGTTCCACATGCTCAGAAGTATAGTCAGGGAGGAGTACTACAGTACTGGTTTCTCATGGGGAGATCCTGAGTTCTGCACATTCTTTTCCCTGTCTCTCTCACTTATTGATATATTGATGTCACAGTAGTATAACCCTGGTTCCTTTGTAACCTAGTCTGCATGCATGGTTCTGCCATGTATACACAAGCAGGCAGCAGTGTCACTTCAGAGCCTTGTGGCTGCCATCTTCTGTTTGTGTTCAGCTGCCTCGTGGCATAAATGCTGGTGCTCATTTCAATTTATTGACAAGCTGCCCAGATTTCCCTAACAGAGGCAGGTATTCCCACTCAGCCTGGAGCTTGTATTGGAACATAACATCTTTGTATTTGGAGATGCATGCTATTGGCAAGTTGCAGGTGTAGTGATGGGCACCAGTTGTGCCAACTCTTATGCAAATTTGGTAACAGCTGAGTGGGAATACCATCATCTGCTTGGTATGAAAAGTTTTATTGATGTTTTGTCGATGATCTTTTCCTTATTTGGGATGGAGTAGAGAATGACTTGATAAATGTTGTCCAAAGGTTGAATAGGACAAGTACATTTTTGCAGTTTACCATAAGAAAATCCATTGAGTCTATTGACTTTCTGGATGTTACTGTAATTAGAAAAAAATGACACCTTGTCTACCAAATTGCATAGGAAGGAATGCTACTGCCCAGCATTTCTGCACAGAGATAGTATGCATCCACAGTATATTTTTGGCCATATAATTGAAGAACAGCCTATGAGAATTTCACGACTATCATATGATAAAGATTTTGCCATAGGTCTGGAGAGGTTGTCAAATGAGTTTAGAAAAAGGGGATACAGTAAAATTGAGATTATTTGGGCATGCTCAAGAGTGACCCAGGAAAGAACAGGAAGGGCTGGACTCTATTTTAGTAACTTGGTTAGACATAAAAACGTGGAAACTTTTAATCCAGCGCAAACCCCTATGGTTATATCCTTTACACAAGATGTTGGTAGGGTTCAGCAGATTGTTAGGAAAAATTGGCATGTCTTGCTTACTGAAGAACAGACCTCAGAATTGGTTGGGTTACATACAACCAAGATTTGTTCATAAAAACAGAAAAAAATTAAAACAGTATCTGTGCTATCCTAGAATCTGTACACTATCTCCTGGGATACCATATGGGACTCATAAATGTGATAATTGTACCCAATGCGAGTATTTAGATGAATCGAGATATTTCAAACACCCAGTAACAGGATGGCTGTGGCAGTTAAGAGCCACAGCTAACTGTAATACAAAAAATGTGGTTATGTGGCACATTGTGTAATATGTTTCAGGTTTTATGTAGGGAAAACCAACAGACACCTTAGAGAACGCATTAGCGATCATGTTTACTGTACTAGACAGGGTTACAACTATAGTGCATTGGCTAAGCATACTGTATCTACTAGTGAAGAACATAAGTTCCTATTCCAGGTGCTATATGTGTAGCATGAGAATATTAGACAGAGTGACAAGGCTAATATGACCAAGACTATTGAGCTGCAATGGATCTCGTGGTTAGGGACACTTAGAGGTTATGGATTAAATGATAGTGTCCCACTTAAACCTGTGCTAAAACCTAAAAGAATAAACAGAAGTAAATATGTTAAAAACAAATTTAAAATAAGTAATTATACTTTTATTAGTTTAGTTTTTGTTTTTACTTCAGTACTTTTATGGTTATTTGTGTGTTTGTTCACTATTATAATTATTTTTATTTTTGTTTCTGCGCCTTTAAATAGTTATTGGTGGTTGTATTGCTTTGGAGGGATTTTCCTGTAAAGTGATTGGCTGTTTTGTACTTCATATGATTATTTAAACTGTTTTGAAAGATGGAATTGTTGTCTGATGATGCAATATTAACTATTGCAAAAGTGCTTATATTTATCATTAAAGATATCGGTTTGTTTTATACAACTACATGCATTTCGTCTGCCTGATTGGAGTTTCGTGTATTTTGCATTTTTGCTGCTTTTCGGTGGATTGCTGCTGGGATTTCATTGTTCATGTCTTATTTTGTATTAATTTCAATTTAGGATCCACTTTTCAGCTACATTTGAAAAGACTGAGCTTGACTAATTGAACTTTTCACTGAATAAAATTTTATTAACTTGTTCTGAAATATAGCAACCTCAGAGCTGTTCTCCTATAGACACAAGCACCTAGTCTCTGCTCTCCTTTTCCATTAAGTCCCCCCGTTCCTTCTGATACCTACTTCTCCCACCTATTGATGTATAGTGATATGTTGATACTCTTAAAGGGTTACTGGGATAAGGGTCATCAGCCACTCCCTTTAATAATTGGGTAAATGTACCTAACCTTAGAACCAAAGAGCATTTGGACAGTATGGTATACTTACCTTAAATGATCACATTTCTTCCACATGTGTGCAATGTTTGTAACACCTTATCATATGTTCCAGACATGTTATATGTAGGCTGCTGTACTCCAGGTCTTAGCTCTGCAACAATTGTAGTCCAAATCCTCTACCACAACATGGATGGTCTTACAATTAGTCACTCATTTTCATCATCCCCTTCCAAACCTTTAAGCTGCAGTAGTCAATCAAACCCAGTCACTATCAGCACAGTCAGGTAAAAAGTCCCTACACCAATATATTGGCCTCAGAACATATTTCATACAGTAGCTATATTATAAATATTAGTAATTACTGACTGTTTTGCCAAAATAAATTTTATTAAAGAATAAAATGGCAGATAAGGAGTGCAAAGGGTATATGGGATGGTGGGGAATGGATATTTGGTTGTTTGCATTTGATGCCTAGGCAGTCTGACTAAGCACAGCCCAATCTTAGTGGAAGCCAGGAGAAAAGTTTCACAGCACAGTACATGTGAACAACACATTGCAGTTTAGGTACACTTTGGACAGTTATTGAGCTCAGCTACTGCACTTTTAAAAGCAGAGGACATCTGGTGGATAACCATAACAATACAAACAGCACTAGTACATTTTAGTAAACAAATATTAGTATACACCTTGGAAATGTGTGTGCTGCTATGCTGCATTTATTTTTCTTAGTGATAATGCTACAGTCATGTACATCAGGTTAATATTTCCCTTAAGTTGTAGCCTGGCTGTGGCATTGACTGATAAATCACTGAGTACTAACTAGATAACCCCAGTTCAAACAGTAACTCAGGCACTGGAACAGCCAGGCAGGAGAGGGTGGGAATGAGTAGCATACCCCAGGCTCGTCCAACCCGTGGGAAAGCTAGTGATACTCAAAGTCTGCTAACCTGCTCTCATGTATGCAGAGGCTTATATGCAACCAATAGCTGTAGGACCTGCTGATGTGGGCCAGTGATGGTACTCGTGGGCCATTTGTTGGAGAGCATACACATGTCAATGGGAGGGTTCAGAACACCCATATGATGAAGCTCAGCCACCTGAATCAGGGCTAGGGTGAAACAGAAACACCTATCATGGCTGCCTGTATGATGGCTGTGCTTTCACCCTGGTGATGGGAATTGACTGGGCAGCCGCAGTTCAGTGGTTGGATGGCACTGGGGCCAAAAAAATGGATATAAAAAAAAAAAAAAAAAAAGAAAGAAAAAAAATATTCCCCACATTAAAAACAACAGCAATCATCTACATCAGGGTATTAATTTCTTTCAGATTTACTTATATTTTGTCACAAAAAGACTGATGTGTTTCAGGTAATTTAAGTAGGCATGAGGTAGAAGTTAGGGGTCTAAATCACTCCATGTAAAGATATAAGTAATGATGCAGAAGCTGTTTACATATTTATGGGATTCCTTAAACTGTTACTGAGAAGGAGAAAGGGGATATGAAAATGATGGAGAAATTAAGCTTGGAGAAGCAGAACATGCAGAAGAAAAGAGAAGGTGACTGAGACAGAGAGAAGGGAAGGATAGGAGCATATCTGAATATAGTGACATGAGATGCAATAAAAAGGAAACAAAATACTTACACTAGTACAAGATTAAAGCTTTTAGTTTACGTTTTCTGTGCATATTTGCCTCTATATAGCTTGCAAGTAAGTTTTTAATGAAGGTTTAAAGTGGCCTGTATGGGAATTTGCATAAGGGAAAAAGACGGGAAGTTCCATAATTTGATAATATACAACAGTTCAGAGTAATGGTGAATGTGGAAGAGAGGTGAAGAAGAGAGTACAGGCAGGGTGGAATGGGTGGAGAAGAGTTTCAGGAGTGATTTGTGGCAGACGAGTACCAGAAAGAGTGAAAGGGAAGGTCTACAAGACAGTAGTGAGACCAGCTATGTTATATGGGTTGGAGACAGTGGCATTGACAAAAAGGCAGGAGTCAGAGCTGGATGTGGCAGAGTTAAAGATGTTAAGATTTGCACTCAGTGTGACTAGGATGGATAGGATTAGGAATCAGTATATTAGAGGGTCAGCTCATGTTGGACAGTTTGGAGACAAAGCAAGAGAGACGAGATTGCATTGGTTTGGACATGTGCTGAGGAGGGATGATGGGTATATTGGGAAAAAGATGCTAAGGATGGAGCTGCCAGGTAAGAGGAAAAGAGGAAGGCCTAAGATAAGGTTTATGGACGTGGTGAGAGAGGACATGCAGGTGGTTGGTGTGACAGAGCAAGATGCAGGGGATAGGAAGAAATGGAAAGAGATGATCCGCTGTGGCGACCCCAAACAGGAAAAGCCGAAAGATGATGATGATGATGATGACAGTATGCATATGAGGTCCCCAAGAAGTCTGAGGATTGTAATGTAGTGGTGCAGTTCACCGAGAAAGATTTTGGTTCTCTTTGAGTGGTATACCAATGTAGTATGCCTGGAAATTCTGGGCTTTTTGCATAATAGTAAAAATATATAATTTCTTCATTATTCTTTCTTATTCTCAACTTTATCATCTCTCTGCCTCTTGCTTGGCCAGTCACTTTTAGTGTTTTTCATGCACTACATCTTTCTTCTATCACAAGTGGGGTCATCCTTCCCCCTGAGCCTGCCTTAGAAATGTTTCCACATTCTGAGGATTCTACACTTTTTTTTCCAGTCCTGGTACAAATGCATACAACAGAAGTGAGCACTGTTTTATCCTAGGACCTGTGTACCCAGTCTCCACTTTTATTTTTTTAACCTACCTTTCTCCATTATATATAAAATTACAGTCTACATATCAGTGTCATCTTGTTGAGATTTTATAAAAACAGGGTTTACCATGCAAAGGTACTCACAAAGACCCAAGGATGAATTCAGTTCCAGCAATACTACTCTCCATTTTCTCTATAAATTTCTCCATATTTTTGGGTTTCCAATACCATGACAGGAATGGACCCCATTCCTAAGTCAAAGTACGATTAAAGTTCATGAAATTAGTATTGTTTCAGCCTTTGATGTCAGCCAGAAGTGCTCTTTGCAGCACTGGCAATGTGCCCAGTAATGACTACTTCTGCAATTCTTATGGAGTTAAATAACATATCTAAATATGATTGTCGATTCTTTTTTATAAGACTCATTGCTGCTACTACTATTGGAACTGTCCGGGTATCTTTCTTCCACATTGCTTTCATTTCTGTCTACAAATCCTGATTTTTTTATGACTTTGTGTCTCTCTGTATGCAAGACACTGTAGTCACTGGGTGTAGCAATTTAAATGATCAATGCTACTTTTGTCTTCTTTTCATGGACCACTATATCTGGTTTTCTCGCATCTGTCTTTTGAACTGTTGGTAATGGGTGATCCCATGTGATGTAGACTTCATCATTTTCTATGATGCTTTGTGGCTCATGTTTCCAGTGTTTTTCAGCTACTTCAGTATTATAATGTTTGCACAATCCCCAGTACAACAGTTTTGCCACATTATTATGCCTTTCAGTATACAGTCCTTCTGCCATTAGTATATCACAACCAGCAACAAAGTGTCCGACCATTTCCAATTCTGTTTTACAAAACCTACATTTGTCTTTTTCTCTTGCATGTTCAATGGACTTTGTAAACCAACATATGTAGCTCACTATCTGGGACACCAATATTAACCTTTCATCTTTTGGTTTGACTTCGCCTCTCATTAACCATTCTTGCATTCGATTCTGGTCAACATGAGGTTCTTTCAGGAGTTTTCTATACTTGCAACTATATTTATGCATTTTTTCACATTTCTTGCCTTCTCGTCTGATCCTTCACCTTATAGTCTTTCTTTTGTTTTTTGGCACATTTAGCTGCTGTCTGATTTTTATCTGCTATTGGTTTAATTTCTATTCCCGCTTGATGCCGATATGCTTCTGCAAGACTAAGAAGGAAAGTCATCTTAGATTTATTTTCCTTATGTTTCAAAACTTTCACTACATTTGGGTCTTGTGAGGTCAGCAGATATGTGTGCAGTCCCATGACTGCAGATCTATGCATGTAATCAATTTCAAGGAGGCCCACACCTCCTTTGGAATGGAAAATATATAATCTTGGTATGCAATGATTTTTATAAATCATTTAATGAGCATGAGGCATCCTTCTTGTTTTCTTATCGAATCTATCTAATAACTTTTGGGGCCAGTCAATCACTCCAAAATTGTAAATTAGGACAGGAAGAGCAAATTAGTTTATAGCCTGATTTTTTTTCCTAGATGTCAATGCGGTATAAAGTTACCTGTGTGAATGTTATGATGGGATTTTAGGCCTTTCATTTCTGGAAAAGACTTATTGCATGTAACACATTTATACGATTTATTCCTTTTTTAATTTTTTCTTTTAGGTAAGTCTTTTAGGTTTCTAATACCATGATGGGAACGAACACCATTTGTAAGTCAAAGTATGATTAAACTTCATGAAATTAGTATGGTTTCAATTTTTGGTGTTAGCCAGAAGTGCTCTTCGCAGCACCTGCAATGTGCCCAGCAATGACTCCTTCTGCAATTCTTATGGAGTTACATGTACAGGTAACATATCTAAATACGATTGTAGATTCTTTTTTAAAAGACCCGTTGCTCCTACTTCTATTGGAACTGTCTGGGTATCTTTCTTCCACATTGCTCTCATTTCTGCCTGCAAATCTTGATATTTTTTTACTTTCTGTCTCTGTACGCAAGACACTGTAGTCACTGGGTGTAATGATTTCAAAGATCAATGCTACTTTTGTCTTCCTTTTATGGACCTCTATGTATATTTATTTCTGTATGTAGTTTGCCTAATTTCTGGTAAGGTTTGTTGACCTTGTGACCAGATACTAAAGATGCTAAAGGTCTTCTTATTTAAGACCAAAAGAAAGAGAATATAATATGGATGTATAATTTCTTATTCGGGAAAAGTGAGGCGATCATCCTGACAAAGCTGTAACAAGGACAAAGCGAGATACGCAGTTGCTGTGAGTGTAATCGGTTAGGGGTCATTACTGGCACTTTAGTCCTGGTCTTTTCCTGACATTAGTGCTGCATGTAACAGCAGACGCATTTAAGAAACTGAAATCAGCAATCACAAATGTGACTGCTTAAATGACAAGGACATTCCGTTTGTTTTATGAACGGATTTGCTGCAGCAAGCAGTTCTTTTTAGTTTTATTATTTTTTGAGGGAGGCTTCAAATTGATTTTTTATTTATTTTTTTGGTCTGGGTTGGGTTTGTCAGATGGGGATATTGCCCAGGGCACCTAGTACCCCTGGATGGACAGAAGGGGAAGGAAATGGCACAGGCAACAGATTATAGGGATCAACTAGTCCCTGGATCAATGAAAATATTCCTTCACAGAGTGGTTTGTACATGGGCTGCAGTTTGGGTGGTGGAGAGAGATAAACATGGAAGCATTCAGGAGGACTTGGGTCAGGTGCGGAAGAGGGAAGGGATGATAAGTATGGAAGGGAGGTAACATTTTTAAATGCAGTTAAAGGGCCAACTGGGTAGGTAACTGTTTTATGCTGCTATTAAACAAAGGTGGTGTAATTGTAGAAATGTAAACTGATTTTAATACTGGCTGCCAAACTGCACACCTTCAATGAAAAGTTGAAGAGAGCTTTGTGAGCAAGCACATGGAACTGTGCCAAAGCTACCACTATAGCCTGAAATATTATTCCCTCATAAGTGCACTTACCAAGTGTTTTGCTCTGCCCGAGGCCATGGTGAAATTCTGCACTCTCCAAAATGCCCAGAGGACACATTCTAGTGTAATGCTTATGTGTGCTTGTGCTGTAAGAAGCAGCTGTCATCCTGTGCACAACCATTTGTAATGACCCTCTGTGCATATTTAGTAGTTGCTAACATAAAAAAATGATAAATGCCATTGCAAACTGACACATTCCTCCAGAATATTGGATCAAGGACAGCAGCTTCACAGACATGAATACTAAACTTATTTTGAATGAAAATAACCAGTCAAAAAAAAAGCATTTGCACATGGGTGCAACCTCCTTCATTCTTAAGCATAGTGTAATCTACTTTGTCATCTTTATTTCTCATAAGGAAACAACATTTCCCATGCAGTGTACGGTCTGACTAACCATACCCTTCAATGAACTGAGCATAAGTCATGTGTGTGTATTGACCACACTTCTGTTCCCCTCTGTAGTATATCATCCTGGCAGAGCTGAGCATTAGCCAAGTTAGTGTTCACCACACCTCTGTCCCCCACCCCAGAATATCATCCTAACAGAAATGATAGTTAGACAAGTAGGTGTTCACCACACTGCTGTACTTCTTCCCAGATTATCACACTGGCAGGATCGAGCTTTAAACAGGCTAGCATTCACTGCAGTGCTGTCCCTTTTCCCAGAATTTCATTCTGATAGAACTGAACATTAGCTAAGATGCTGTCCTCCTCCTCAGAGTAATGTCCTGGCAACCTAATCAGCTGATTCATAACATTACTTTTTAACTTCATCTTCCCAGATACGTAATGTTCCTTATCAGCTGGTACAAAACTTGCAGATAGAAACAGTCTTAAACAGAATAACTTTACAAAAAGCAGCTGTGATATCTAATTTTAAATAAATTTGTTCATTGCCACATTGCCAAGGTGTTTGCAGGTCAAACTTTTGGGATGAGAGAGAAATTATGAAATTATGCTGACAGAAATACTGAATAAAATGTCCAGAATTAATCTAGCATCATGTTCATCCCCTTTATCACAATTTCATAACCTACACAGAGCTACTGTCTGCTACAAATGCAGTACAGAAATTGCTCACAAATAATTCTGATAAGTACATACTGGGTCACTTGAAAAACACTGAAATACTAAACTGGCTTATTATTGCCTAGTTTTGTTGAGTCATTATAGAAAGAGTTAATATTAATTGATCCAGTTTTAATTTAATTTAGATTTAATTATTATAGCTTCATATGTGTTTACTAGGCTAACAACCACGAGGGCCTTTTTAACCCTAGCCATGCATCCCAAATCTCTGACAAGTTCTGATACTCTTGATAAGTGTAAGTAGGGACTTGGGAGATGAAACATTTACAGGTTGCCTGTGTCCATTAGAGGCATAGGTACCAAGCCAGGGATGAATTTCCTGTTCCCCATCCAATTGTCTAAGTTACACTTGAATTAGGTTAAGGAGGCACTCTGCTTCACATGGATGATGAACCTATTCGAGAGATAGGGTAGTCTCTAGGATGCATACCTTTCTCTCCAGTAGGTCCTATTTATATCACAGGCATTTAAGCCTTTAGAAGGGGTAATTCTAGTGCTGTTTGTTTTGTGGATATGCAGAAGGTCCATCAGAGTGAGGTCTGACAACGCCCTGTATGCCAGGCATAGATCTCCCCTCAATAGCCTGTAGGAGATAGAATACAGGGATAGGACCTTGAGAAAGTCTGCATAAGACAAATGCACTTCTAGTAGATTTGTATTTAGACCCAAAACCTATCAAGGAATTTAAAAAAATCAGCATGTGGAGCAGAGCATATATGCCTGCAGGCAGCTGAAAAGAAATACACTGTCTTTTTTACATGAAATAAACTATCACCCTAACTTGATATAAGTCAGATTTTTATTTATTTATTTATTTATTTATTTATTTATTTATTTATTTATGTATGTATTTACTTACATCAAGTTCCTTCTACTAAAATTAAAACTTTGCTCTCCCTCTACTGATAACCCCCCTTCTTAAACTTGCAGCTCAATCAATATCCTATCCTGTCTCTATCCTAATAAATAGATCTATCCAAGAATCTACTGTCTTCGACATGTGGAAATCTTTCTGCACCATTCCACTACACAAATGAGGTAATTCCACTGATTCATCCAACTACAGAGCCATTGCCATCCTATCTCCACTATCCAAAATCCTCAAAAATGTATTCATAACCGGCTTCTAACTTACCTAATCAATGAAAAACTTCTGACTCCCACTTAACATGGCTTTAGGCCATACCATAGCACCTCCACTGCCCTCCTATCCTTCACACATACTGTTGCTGAAAATCAGGGACAACATCTTCTGGTATCTTGCCTCTTCCTTGACCCCTCTAAAGCTTTCTATACTGTCTCCCACTCCAAGCTAATTACTAAACTAAATGATCAAACCTCTCCCCCTCTACTATTCACTGGTTCTTGAGCTATCTCTCAAACAGGTTGCAGTCTGTCAAATGGCAATCTACCTGCTCCCCTTTCCTACCTCCCCAAATTGGCATCCCTCAAGGCTCAGTCCTCAGCCCCCTCATATTCAACATCTTCACCAATCATCTTTACTCCTCCTGCGCTAACTCCTCCCTTACACAATATGCCAATGACTCTACTCTTATCTCTTGTGCTGACAACATCTCTAAACTTATTTCCATCACCCAAAACTCTCTCTCATCTGTGGAAAAATGGCTCACTGATCACCAACTTATACTTAAACCCAAAAAGACTAAGCTCCTATTATTTCTTCCCAAATCTTTCTCGGAGCATAAATCCACCTTTACCATTTCTTCTCTAGATAACACGCTCATCAAAGCAGAACCCCACACTAATTGATGACCAGCTTAAAGTTGATATCCACATTCAACACTATATCAAAAAATGGCTCAGAAACTGGGTCTTCTCTACAGAAATAAAAAAAATTCCTTGCTCCTAACTCCAGGTCCACCATAGCTCAAGCCTTCCTCCTTCCATGCTTCCTCTATGCCTCCTCTATCCTTATCCATTTCCAGTCAGCTCTTCTCTCCAAACCTGAACAAACTTACAACAACATAACCAGATTCGCCTGCAACCAACCATACAAATCAGATCATTGCCTTGCCCTAAACAGTTTCAGTGGCTGGAATTCCCCCAGCTCTTACTACTTTCCCAGTTGCAGCTCACACACCTACTTAACAAACCCCTAGCCTGCCCATCTATTTCTGCCATAGTATCCCCTTACATCCCTGCTCGTTCACTGTGTAGCTCTGACCAACACCTTCTTGACATCTATAAACCAAACACAATTGTTGGTAAACTCGTCTACAAACACTCAGTGTCCCTTGCTTGGAATAGGCTCCCACCTAACCTCCATAGGTTGACTAGTTTCAGCTATTTCATAACCAAAGTCAAGCATTACTTTCTTAACTCAAGAGCAGGCCCTTGCCAAAATCCTCCTTAATTTCCATTTCTACTCCTTTTTTTCCACTATATTTCTATATCTTAGAAATTAATGACTAATCTGCTGATTATTTCAATATTAACAATATGCTACAATGGAAAGATATGTCAATACTGTCACTACTTACACTTAATAATTATATTTATTTAAATATTTTTAATGTCAAATATTTGTTCTCTTGGTTTTTGAACATTGCCTGGTATGTAAATTTTGTTTTTTTTGGTAATGCCGGGGCTTTTCTCCTTGTTTTTTTTTTGTTTGTTTATTGCCTAGTATGCAATTTTTGTTTGTTTGGTAATGCCGGGGGTTTTCACCTTGGTTTTTTTTTTTTTTTTTTGTATATTGCCTAGTATGTAATTTTTGTATCTTCAGTAATGCTGGAGCTTTTCTCCTTGGATCTCCACTGAAAATGGGCCATTGGCTCAGATGGACTAACCCCGTTAACAAATGTCAAAAAAATAAATTATGGACCTGTATGTTGTTAACCAAATAAATGCTCTGATCTTTCACAGACACTTTTAAAAAACGTGACATAGAATGGCCAAGCGGATCAGGTCCTTGCATCTGTTACTTACTTACATGAGAACAGTTCAAGCCCAATAGCACAGTAGCTGTATTTCCATCAGAGATAGCTATATACTTGGTGTCGTGAACTTAAACCAGGGAAATGACAATGGATGTCATCTAGGAAGATAGAATCCAGAGGCTTAAGGATTGTTTGGCTTTCGAGGAGATAAAGGAAGGCTAAAAACATAGTGATAGCTGCTCTATACATTCCTCCTGGTAACAATATCCCCATTCTTGAAGATATTCTTTCTTGGTTCTCATCCAATATTAATAATGAAACAATTATCATAGGAGACATTAACATCAACTGGTCTTCCATACACTCACAAGTATGGCAGGTGCAAATGGCCAAAACACCAACTGGATTCAACAAAATAGCCAGCACCAAAGTGCTAGAAGCACACTTTTATTAACAAAAATTGATTGTAGTTCCATCTATTCAATTCATACGGGTTTCAGCATTATAGCCTTCCTCAGTGAACAAAACATATTGACAAAAGCCACAAACATGAAGAACATTTATATAACTTAATATTTACTACACCCTTCCTGTTGCATCATATCCCCCCATACACTCAACCACAACCTCCCACAGTATAAACCTATATGGTTTCTCTCATTTAATTAACTCTCCTACCAGACCCACTAAAGATAACTCTTCAGGCACTATCCTAGACTGGATATTAGTTTCACATCCCAAAAACATCTGACAGTGGCACCTTGCCTGATCTACTTAATGATCACCTACCTGCCTTTGCACTTTGCTCTCCTTCCCCCCTACACTTGCAACATAACTATATCTCAACCTGTACCTTCCCAAATTTCAACCCTAAATCCTTCTCTGACTGCTTAAAACAAATGAACTGGAACCCTCTGAAAAGTCTTCCTCTTGATGTTGCTGCTAATTACTTCAATTCTTCCTTCATTAACATACTAAACAGCTTTGCTCCTCCTAGAACCAAAAGAGTCAAATCCAAAACTGCCCCATGGCTTTCCAAAGATACTATAACCCTCATGCATACCCATGATAAATCATGGAAACTCCACCCAAAACTTAAAACTCCAAACCCCCTTACCAAATATAAATGACTTCAAAATATAGTTAAAAAATGTATTGTCTCCAGCTGTAAATCCTATTGCTGTAAGCTACAAAATAATTACAAATCCAACCCAAAGATATTTTGGAGTAGCATCACTACCCTTCTTAGTCCCAGCAGAAAAGACAACCACTGCCCTGACTCTAACGCTGCAGACCATACCATAGCTTCCAATTTTAACTCCTTCTTTATTGACTCGATAGCCAGGCTAACTACATATTTCCCTAAAAACTCATCAGCTCCTTCTGCAACTCCCACCTCCAACTCCTCTCCTTCTGCCACCAATACTACCTAACCTCCTCCCTTCTCCCTCAAACCCATCCCTGTCAACACTATAAAAAAACTCAATAAATTAAAACCATGTTCTAATGCCCCCAACAACATACCATCCAACTTTCTCAAGTTAGCTGCTGAGGGAATAGCTCTCCCCATCTGTATTCTAATTAACTGCTCCATCCAAAGAATCCTATGTACCCCTCCTTTGGAAAAAAAGCCTTCATCATTCCCTTATATAAAGGAGGCAACAACACTGACATCTCCATCTACTGCCCTATAGCCATCCTCTCCCCTTTCTAACAATACTTGAAAAATGTATTCACCTGCATATCTTACCTTTTAGACAACCATCTCCTTACCCCAACACAACATGGTTTTAGACCTAGTCACAGTACCATCACAGCCTTCCTATCATTCATTGACAATATCAACTGCACCTGCAACTCACCTTGATATTTCCTTCCAACTATAAATTGGTTTTCCAGTTACCTCTCACACAGGCAACAAGCCATTAAGTGGAATACCTGTACCTCCTCCTACCAAGACACCCTCACAGGCATCCCCCAAGGTTCTAAATGGGGCCCTTTACTTTTCAATATCTTCATAGACGACTTCCATCTTTGCATCCCAAATGCTAAACTCATCCAATACGCTGATGATGCTATGATCATCTGCTCTGCTGAATCTCTCCCCACACTCTTGAAAGTAACTCAGGCTGCATTTAACAGCACCGAGGCTTGGATGCTAACCAATCACCTAGCTCTTAATGCATCCAAAACCAAAATCATGATATTCACCCCCATCTAAAAACACCAAAATAGACAAAAACTCCTCTATAATAAGCCAAAATATGACTCCAATCAAAGAAGTCCCCCATACCAAGCTTCTAGTAGTTCTTATCAATGAACAACTAATGTTTGACATTCATCTTCAAACAACATTAAGAAAACTCACCAGAAACTTGGTATGCTTTACCACCACAATCGCTATCTAACCTCTTCAACTAAACTTACCTTCTCTACTACCTACCTCCTCCCGTCTCTCATGTTTGGGGCACCTATCCTTACCAATCTTCAAGCCACCCTTAAAACTAAACTGGCATCCTGCTACAATAAAATCTCAAAGTTTGCTATAAGCACCAAATCTTCCTCTCACCACTGTAACGCCTTACATTTCTTAAACTCACTAGAGTTCCCCAACTACCTCTCTTACATTCACCTCTCCACTGCCCATAAACTCATCTTCAAACCTTCTCAATGCCCATCTCTCTCATCCACCCTTACCACGCACCTTCCTGACCTATCCCTCAGGTCTAATAAACAGAACCTACTGGAAGTGTATAAACCATTACGCTGTCCTGACCAATTTATTTTATCTTTCTCCCAAGCAAGGAAATGGAAATCACTTCCACCCCATGTTCAAACTACCCAGAACCTCTCTACTTTTAAGACCGTACTCCTCTCTTATCTCTCTTCTAAATGGGAATGCTCCTGCTCCATCCCTCTTAATCTGTATGCTATTCTTGCACTGCCAGCAAGTACACCTACTCAGAACTCTACCTAACACTCAGAAATCCTATTCTTCCCCCTTCACCTGACTCCTTTAACTTCCTACTCTCCCTCTTTTTTTTTCACTTCAAATATTATAGGCTGGCTACCTCCCAGAAATTTTAATGCTTAATGGGCCATAAACCTATAACTTTAGCATACTATACAGTTTTGTTATTTTTTATGTCATGTAAAATTGTTTGTAATAACGCTGCTGATTTTGATTCTTGTAATACTCTGTATTCATTTTGATGTGACTGTTGCTGGTATTGTTTCTGTATGTATGTGCATGGAGCTCTTCTCCCCAGGCATCCATTGAAAAAGGGCTCATACTGGCCCAGTGGACTTTCCCGATTAACAAACTAAAAATAAATAAATAAATAAAATAAATAACTTGTCAATGTCAGAGGCTATATGTTTTGCAAAATACCCAGCACATTGCTGACACATTTTTATTTGATATAATTATTTATTCATTTTACTAATCTGATAAATTGGTAAGCCAATTAGACATAAGTGCCTTTTGCATAGATAAGCTAGGGACCTAGGAGGACTGTCTTATAAGTGGTTTATTTAGAAGTAATGAGGTTTGTGAGTGACGATGGAGAAAATCAAACCCAGGACTACAAGATGAAGCTCGTCAGCAGTTTATAGTTTTAACTTCCTGTGCCAAATGGCCAGTGTTTTAAAGACAGAGACACATAGATGCTTGCATCACTGTATTATTTTATATCTCACATCCCTGCTACAGAAAGCAAAATAGCAGGTATTGTCTCAATAACCGTCCCTAAATTCTAGTGCTAAAATTCCAATGCCCTATATCCTGTCTCTTCTTGCCCGAGGGAGTCTCAGAAGGAGGCACGTATATAAAGAAACTGGATGTGAATTAGCTTGTTAATATTGGCATACACTCTGGTAGAAGTAATAATGAGGGGTGGTTAAAAGCCAAAGGCAGGAAACATTAACCACAAACCAGAATGTTAATCTCACACACTTTAATTTTACAATGAGACTGGTAACACTTGATCTGCGACTGCTAGTTACCTGCTTACTGCAAAACCTTGCATGATAAGCCAATGTGTTGCACAGCATAGTTTAAGGTTGAGTACACTTGCATATTTGCAATACTTACTTTGAGTTTATTTGAATTACCATAAAATATATATGTCATGAACTTTTGCCCTTCTTTATTTTATTCAGGCTGAATATGATACTTATGCACTTGAACAGCAGCAAAAAAATGTTTACATGTATTTGCGTTACTGCATTGGTTTCCACTTATGTTTTCATCATGCATCATGACAATACAGCTAGTGAATAATGATCAGATAAAAATATTCTTTCCTGCAAGTGCGCCTTTCATTTGACTGATAAAAGTGTAAAAGGTACTTTGAGCAGGAAGCATTTCTGGTTTACAAAACATAAGTAACACCCAGACTGATAGTCAAAACATACATTAGCCTATCTCTCACCCTCTCCCTCTCTCTCTCTCTCTCTCTCTCGCTCTCTCTCTCTCTCTTTTTTTTTCCTTTGCATTTCTTAACACTTCCCAAAAAATCCATGCCTGCAAACATTATTCAGGTGTGACTTTTATTGAACCCTTATTTTGCAAAGGAAGAAATGGATGTACAATGAATAACCGAGCATGTTTTAACAAAAAAAAAAATTATTCAACAAATTTGTTTTGCACATTGTTCACTCATCTGTTACTCATCCTTGTGGAACTATGACCTAGTCCAAGCTTCTGTGATCTTTAACTGTATTACACGATGGTCAGAGAGAGCAGGAGGGTCTTCCTTCTATATATGGGTGGTTGGGGGTTCTAACCCTGCTCGGAAGATATTTATGTGAAATGCCATTGGCCAAAATAGATTTGCTGAATTGTGTTTTAACTCTCATGAACCTGAAAGAAATGCTGTTTGGTGCATGGGACCAAGAAAACCGTCTTTTGACTTCCTTTTTCTGCTTTCTGCCACGTGATACCATTTCCTAATATTATATATTCAAAGAGGAAACATTTATTAAACAACATGTAAAAACAAAATTCAAAATGAAACGCTGTAGAACAATGGCCAATGAAGTAAAGTTCTCTTGGAGAATAGGTAGTGTGGTTAAATGATATAAAACTTAAAAGTGCAACATATATAGCAAAAAACTTGCATACATTTCCAGTACTTAAATTAAATGCACTTACAAGATATTCATGCTGTGAATGCAGTTATACCATAGCGAAATGATGACTCCAAAGTATCCAGTCTTATGATGACTTCAAAGTATCCAATCTTTTTGGTCTGATATACAAAGTATCCACACTGAAGATGTAGTAGCTGCTATGTGACTGTGATGAAATGTGATAACAACCTAACCAGTCTAACAGATCAAATGAAAGCTTCTAGTTTTAATGGCAGTTAAAATCCTTTTATTGTAGGAAAAGTTAAAATCTTCATGTCAGGTTAAAATCTTGATGTAGAATAAAACAGTCCCTATGTATTCCAAATGATAAGCGCTTTCGGTATCTTCTTCAGATCGTAGAGATTGGGACTGGAAGTTCCTTTTTATAGTGCTTGCTTCCTTTACTGTTGAGACAATCATTCAATCATCACTGTCAATCAGCTGTTTTTTTCTCCAAGAGAACTTTACTTCATTGGCCATTGTTGTACAGCGTTTCATTTTGAATTTTGTTTTTACTTGTTACTGATAGCTGTACTTTAGCATTAGGAGGTACCCTTTCTTTTTTGTATATTTCTTATACCTCTCCTTTGCACATGGCCAACGTTGCTACCACTGCAAATAAAAACCAAGGCTTAAACATTGATTTCCTACGGCATAATAATGCTGAACAAACAGATAAACAAGCAAATCCATTATTACAGATGCAATTTGATGGCATTGAATCATCAGACATTCAAGATATCCCAAATCACAGCAACTTTGATTATATTTTACAAGAAGTAGAACTTGCAGCATATAAACTAAAAAGATTAACTTGGCAACGTTTTCATTTGGAAGCTTGTTTACACCATCAGGTCATAGCTAGAGGAATGCGGGTGAAATGCATGCCAAGCTATGGGAATCAACATCCTGAACTCCTAGCTAAATGGCAAGCAATAAATTTAGAGACCAGCTTCCGATACATGAAGCTAATCATGGATTATTTTAGACCAGAGGAAGACAATCTCACCCTTCAAATCAAAGAAAAACAAGTAGAACTAGAGAAAATGAATTTGAATACTTATCAAACCAACAAATTAGAAACATTACAATTCAATCTTAATTTGTATGAATCAAAAATAAAAGATCAGAAAATAAAAAAACTAAATAGAGACATTAATGATTTCAAACAAGGGTGGATCTTTGAATGGCCCAGGGAGGAAATAAGGTCTACTACAAATCACTTTAACCCTAGCACCAGACATCCTGCATCCATTAGGAATGACACATCCGTGTCTAGAAACCATACTGGGACTGAGGAGCAAACATCTGGCACATTGAATACATCTACCAATATTACAGGGACACCTGTGGTCACTACAGCAGATAGGATTGTTGAAACATCCTCAGAAACAGGAACCATTCCTAAGAAAGGGAGTACATTTCTCCCCATCACCACACAACTTCCGTTTTTTCTGAATCAAACCAGTTACAAGAACCCACGAACTCACAGTCAAGACAGAAAAAGAAAGAAAATACAGAATTAAACAGTTCTATAGTGGTGAATATTTCTCAATATGAAGTGATCCAAGCAGAAACTTCTGTTTTACAGAAGGGGTTAACTTTCATACCCTCTTTAAGATCCGATCTGAATGAATTTGTTATAGACATAAAGCATTTTGGACGTAATGTGACATTAAGAAATATTTATGGCACAAACACAGAACAAGTTATAACCTTAAGGAAACCAAGTACATTTGTACCTGTAGCCCATCCTGCTGTGGAACTATTCATGCGGCTGTGTAATAATGCAGTGGAGAAATTAAGAATGGACATGCATACTAAACATTATAGAAATATTATGCATGAAGAAAGACAAGCCCTATGCAACTTACAACAAAATGAGAATGCGGTAATCAAACCAGCAGACAAAGGAGGTACTATAGTGGTTACGGACACTAACTGGTATAAGAAGAAAATGACCACCATGTTACAAGATGAAAAGACATACCATAGAGTTACACCAATCCAGTTAAATCGAACTATACAAAAAGTGTCTTCCTTACTTCAGGATATGTTGACTGAAGGCCAAGTGGATCTGGACCTTTACAACATTTTGAACATCACAAAACCTACTGTTCCGAATATTAATGGACTTCCTAAGATTCATAAGGACCTTCATAACCCTCCACTACGGCCTATAGTAGCAGGACAAGGGTGGGTGACAGAAACAATGTCACTATTTGTGGAGAAAGAATTGAAAACTATTTTAAAATATTTTGATACAGTTCTGCAGGATACTGATGACTTCTTAAGAAAGATAAATCAAACCGTGAATAATATTATGGATTATGACCACCTACTTGTGACCACCCTGGATGTGCATAGTTTATTCGCTTCCATTCCCAACGAAGCAGGCATAGAAGCTGTAAGAAAGATCTTAAGCCACAAAAAAACTGTTAATGAAACCAGTAGGATTTGTGCTTTATTAGATTTAATACTGGAAAATAATTAATTATTTTGTGTATGGTACATCAATCTTTTGGCAAAAATGAGGGGTAGCCATGGGCACCCCTTGTGCGAACAGCTACTCAAATCTTGTGCTTGTAGACTAGGAATTGGAGCATGTATTGAACTCAAATAATCCATGGTATGAATGCATCAAATTTTATGGTCGATTTGTGGATGATCTTTTTATTTTATGGGAAGGAACCGCAACACAATTTGAATCATTCCATCAATATCTAAATAGGACTACTACTTTCTTAAGCTTTACAGCAGAACACTCTCATAATCAAGTTGCATTTTTGGATGTGAATGTTATTCTTAACGAAAACATGTTGGAAACCAAATTACACCGAAAAAATACATGGAAAAATCATTACTTGTTGAAAAGCAGCATGCATCCTAAACATGTCACTAATAATATTATGCGAAATGAAACACAAAGAATACATAAAAGATGTAGCAAAGATGAGACAAGAGAAAAGGAAATTTTGTTTCTACAACAAAACCTAATAAAGAGAGGCTATAATGAATAAGATGTGAATGTTCAAGAAGTTATCCCAAAGAAAAACAAGACAGAAGACAGAACCACCAGAGTGATGTTAACTTACAGCACAGACAACACACAAGTTAAATTCATAATAAGGCAGTTTTGGCCAATCCTCATCCAGGATGCCAAGCTAAAAGACATTGTAGGTGAAACACTATGCTTTGGCTACAAGAGTAAGAAAAATTTAAAGAGGTAACTTTGCACAAAGGATGGGTTTAGCAAACATAAAATTGTTGGACATAAAGGCACATTCAAGTGTGGCCACTGCACAGCATGCCCACTGATTGACTGTAATAACGAATTTGAACATCCAAGGGCAAAGAAGAAACACACCTTTAATGTCAAAGCCACTTGTATAACCCCCAATGTGGTGTACATGGCTACCTGTAAACTATGCCCTGCATTCTATGTAGGAAAAACCAATCAGATGTTTAAAAATCGCATTTTGAGACATCAAAGAGACATTACCAATAAAGATCCACATAATGCTTTAGCAATGCATGCTGAAAGAAATGTCGGTCATTCTTTCACTTATAAGGTGATAGAGAATATATATAGTGGAATAAGGAAAGGCGACATTGAAAATATTACTGAATGCAGGGAGAGTAAGTGGATTGTGAACCTCCATGCTGATATTGAGCCAGGCTTGAATAACATCATTCCACTGAAACCTATACTAAAAGCTAGAAGACCAACTATCAGCTAACATGGAGGTGTGTCTGGCTTAATAATTCATGACTGGACACACCCCTCAAAAGCAAAAGGTATAGAAAATGGAACAACCCCAGCTGAGAGGAAAGAGGATTGGTGCGTTTAAACAGCTGATTGACAGTGTGATGATTGAATGATTGTCTCAACAGTAAAGGAAGCAAGCACTATAAAAAGGAACTTCCAGTCCCAATCTCTATGATCTGAAGAAGATACAGAAAGCGCTTATCGTTTGGAATACATAGGGACTGTTTTATTCTACATCAAGATTTTAACCTGACATGAAGATTTTAACTTTTCCTACAATAAAAGGATTTTAACTGCCATTAAAACTAGAAGCTTTCATTTGATCTGTTAGACTGGTTAAGCTGTTATCACAGTTCATCACAGTCACATAGCAGCTACTACATCTTCAGTGTGGATACTTTGTATATCAGACCAAAAAGATTGGATACTTTGAAGCCATCATAAGACTGGATACTTTGGAGCCATCATTTTGCTATGGTATAACTGCATTCTCAGTGTGAATATCTTGTAAGTGCATTTAATTTAAGTACTGGAAATGTATGCAAGTTTTTTGCTATATATGTTGCACTTTTAAGTTTTATATCATTTAACCACACTACCTATTCTCCAAGAGAACTTTACTTCATTGGCCATTGTTGTACAGCATTTCATTTTGAATTTTGTTTTTACTTGTTACTGATAGCTGTACTTTAGCATTAGGAGGTACCCTTTCTTTTTTTTTATTAAACAACATTGTTTTCATATTTTGGAATATACAATATATATATATATATATATATATATATATATATATATATATATATATATATATATACATATACAAATCTGAAGCTGTGTTAGGCTAATATGAACCTAGTCATACAGTATCCTTGACTTGTTAACGTCTGCTAGATAAATGACACAGGTCAGAATTTACACAGAAACATAGACTCTGTTGACATATGATACAACTTAGACCACATATGCTGCCCGTTTCTTTTTTATCTAGAAGATCCCTTTTGGCCACTATCCCCTTTCTTCATACATTCCACTAGAAGTGTTTTATGTATCCTATGCAGAAATGAATTCCACTCCTGCTCTTAATTCTACATCTTTTGTAAGAAGGCCATGTCATGTCATGCATCTGGAATGCTCTCAATGCAGAAATACCTCCTAACATATCCTCCTCCTCTGTTTAAATGGCACTCACAGCTGCTTTCACAAAAGATGCTGCCCTTTTGGACTGTAAGTCATGTCAGGTATGTAGTTGCTTGGTCATGTACATCTTTTCCTTCTTTACTCCCTGGGTATTACATTTTGTTTCTATAAACAAGAAATGATTTCTGCCCACAATACCTCTTATTCTCTACCTACCTGTCTATTTCTCTGTAGGTCTTCTCTTACAGAACTGGAACAATTCTCATTCACTCATTTTACAGACTCTATTTCATTGCAGAGACAGAGTTTCCAGAACTGTTCACAGTACACTAGATATGGTCTCATCAACTGTCTGTATAAAAGAAAAATAACTTTACATTTTCTGATGGCTATGTGTCTAACTGTACTCAGATTTTCTTTGTTGCTGCCTGCAATCATTACTATATTAGAAGGAATAATGTGGACATTTGGATGACCACAAGGATATCCAGCCATTAAACTGTCATGTTGATACCACAAACTAAGGTACTCTGTAAATAAACATCAGAGCACAGAAAATAGTAAGTGCTGCAGGTGGAGAGTAAAATACCGGTTTATCTGCAGATACCAAAACGTTAATCTATTCCATTATTAAATTTCAACAATGTGATAGTATTGATTTTCAACTCGAGTAAAGGGCGTTACTATCAAATGTCTGTTTGCTTCTATTGAAGGTGTTCTCAGACTTTCTTGTTCTATTTCAGATGTATGCAGTTCAACAGAATTCAGCATTTTACTTTTGCTCTTCTCCTTATAATCATACGTGATTCTGACCTCTGAGGTCTCTCTTTTGTGTTCACCTTAGGAATTTCTAAGATTACCTCCTGATGCATGAATACATGACTAATGAACATTTATTATTCAGTATCTTTATCAGATTAATATATAATGCATTTCAAGTTACTTCATTTAATTTTCCTCTAGGGACAGACAAATAATCCTTTAACCAATACTAACAGTGCTTTGGTTTAGCTTGATATATCAGAATTTTTTTGAGGTATATTTTTTAACTCATGCCTGCAACACTGTTTATAAAACCATTCTTACTTTTGATAACCCAGTCACAGCTCATTGTCTTGTTTTGGGCAGCACACTGTTTAATCAGTGCAGGGTATTGTCTCTGAACCTCAACCTCTTAGCATCAGAAATCTGGACACAGCCAAAAAAATGGGGGGGGGGACCAAAAATAAGGATAAAGTTGAAATATTGCTCTTGTAAACTTAGAAAGTTGCTAGAATAAAAGGTTTTGTGTTAGCAAGTGTTTTCTCAAGAATAATGAAGTCTGAAACTCAAATGTCTGTTATTATTTAGTGAATTCAATCCTCACTGATTCGCTAGAAAACTACAAACTGTATGAGAAACTGACTGAAAATATGAGGCAAAAATTTGGACATTCTGCAAAAATCTAGACACTTGACAGGTATGCTGACAGCTGTGATGTCCAGCTTTCAAAATTCCTATTTCTAGCACCATTTTACTTTACAGTGCTTCATATTTTAAATCTCTGACATCAAACAAAATAAAACTCCAAGACAGAACCCATTGAAGTCCAGCTTTCAAAATACCTATTTCTAGCACCATTTTATAACACAGTGCTTCACATTTTAAGTCTCTGGCATCAAACAACAAAACAAAACTCTCCAAGACAGAATCCAAATGTAAAAAATATCCAATCAAATTCTGCCTAAATTATTTTAGCAATATAACATTCAAGGTATTTGCTCTAAAAATACTGCAATAACTTCAGTGTTCCAAGAAGTTGCTAAGCAACCTTGACAGCATTACTCCTACTAGTACACGAATGCCATGTGTATTAATGTTCCTGAAAAATCATCTTCAGTAGGGCCAGATGGCACTTTTCTGTACAATATGTTTCTAAAGGAATGCCACTCCACTTTTTCTTTTCATTTTTTCTCTATTTAGTTGACTTACAACCTATCAATCCCCCCCCCCCGTATGTTCCTTATGTGACCCATTCATTACCATCTCAGGGCAAGAAATGAGGGTGCCAAGCATGACTCATTTTTTGTGCAAACCCTATCCAATTCATCCCTGCAGCTTGCATCTCAGGCAATCAGGGCCTCAAATGTAGACTTAGGTACATGTTATGATGCATGCATGCACTGATATAAACATGTATGTATACACACATATGCACACACGTGTACACGTACATATACAAACACATGCACACATACTACAAAGAGGTCCTACAGACATTACCCCTACAATAGTAAAGCCAGTATTATATAGTAATGTGATTTCACAATGCTCCACACCACATTTTGACTGTTTAAATTACTCCTTTCTATATAATTCTAGAAACAGCATTACCACCATAAGAAACTATTAAAACATTAAAAATAACCCATTTGAACTTGCCACCATTATCAGACTGGTGAAGAAAAAAAGATAAAATGTATTTGATTAAAAACATTAAATCATCGCATACCCCACAAACAGCCACTGACATTCAGACTCATGTACGGAAAAGTACCAAAACGTTCCAGGGAAACAAATAAAGCTACACAGGGTTTGAAGTAAAAACTTTATCACTATACTTAATTTTCCTTACTCATACGCATGCCCATCAATATATACAGTGCAGTTTCATACTCTACTGCAAGTGATTAACATCAATATACAAATTCAAACCAGGTTTTATTAACACTGGGCATAATTAAAAGTAAGATCATTTCAATAATCTGTTATAGCATTAATTCATTTTGATCTATGGAAGAGGTTGGACTTATCAACTTTGGTGATATTTGCCTGCTTGAACTTTTTTTTGGGCAAATCCCACCATTAATGGTTAAACCCAGTTTTAGCAATAGTCTGTCATGAACTACTGAAATGACTTGTGTGCGTGCCTATATTTTTTAAATACTGCCTTCTGAATATGTATATTTTCTCTCTGAAGATGACTGAATCTGAATATGAGTATGGATTAGAAACAATCCATATTTGATGCATTTTATCCAAAATGTTGGCCACAGGCCACCACAGGTTACACATTTGCTTTATTTTAATTTATGTTACAGCCTGAAGGTTTAGCCTAGAGTATTTTGGAGTGCTGACACTAGCTTTGTTATTGACCACTCACTTGGTTTTATTGCATTGCCTAACCATTTCCCAGTACCATCATTTTCTAAAGCAATTGGATCATTGAAGGTTGCAGAAGTGGTACACAGCTACCATCCTTCGGTGTGATTTTAGTGAGTTGATTAATTCTACCTAAAGTCTTTGGAACCTGTAGAGGGCTCATTGAGGTGAATCTACATTCCAGAGCTGCAGTCTGGAGGATAGGAAACTATTTTACCTTTATTATAGTCTACCCTTGCTGCCAAAAATCTGTTTGCTGTAGTGACGCTCCTGTTGCACCATATTTTATCTATATATGGAATGAAGCACTTGTTCTTTGTACTGCTGCTTTCTCTGCCTGGCTAATTTAGATCTTCATCATGGAACTATTTTATATGCAGGTCAGAGACAGCATGCTGTTTGTGGACTGCGATTTGACTAGGACTGCTATTTAACCGTCACACCCTTTGACCCTGACATGTAGAAAGGTGCACTGTGTGAGTTGTTGTGCCCTGATGTCCAATCTGCACAAAGTGGCCCTTTGCTGTCACCACTTTTCTAGGTCATTCCTCCTATCTACTCTGTTTCTTGTTTCACTAATAAGAATCCTGCCACCCAGAGGAGAACCAAAGAATCTTTTGCTCACATAATACCAGATATTTTTTTTTGTACTTTGATATTTTTTGATGGACATCACTGAGATATTCCAGTTCATGCTTTTTGTGGACCAGTGTTCTGTGAAATCTTCTGGAATTTACAGTGTTATTACACTCCCATCTGGAACCATAAGCTGGGGAACAACTTACACTTTTTTCAGTTTATGCCATTTTATTTAAGCACAACTACAAACACAATAGTCTGCATGGCTTGTTTCCCTGACTCATTTACATTTGCATTACTTTAGTATCATGACATCCATTTCTGTCTTTAAACATTAGGTGTAGTTTGAGTTGTAAAGTTGTTTAATACTGAACAGCAATGTACTGTTACTAGCCTTTGGATGTAGTTACTTTGCACATAAGATTTTTCTTAACTGCCTCAGGTATTGCTGCTGGTTTAATCTGGACACTAATTTTAGGTACAGGTGCATCTATGACAGGTGTCTCCTGTACTTACTCTGCCCTTTTGTAACTCCTTTGATCACAGAAGAGTTATTCAAGCTCTACTACACTTACATAGGCACTGGGAAGGTGTGAAGAGCAGGCAATGCACAGTATTGTGCTATGAAATGGATGCCCCAATTCTGCTTATTTTTTTTTCCTTTTGACACCAAGGTTGAAATCATATGTTTACCAAAGAATTCATACCTGTGTGCAGTTCTTAAGGATCCTGAATTATATCACTGACCAACAGCATGGTCCTGCAGACATGGGGTCCCATACTGAGTATTGCATTCTAATGAAAGTTCTGTCTACAAAACTAGTATTACTGCCAGTTTGCTGTGCTACAGACACTGACTTTGAATTCTTAGACCTTTGCTGGCAGCCTTCATGCCTTCAGTGGTGCTGCCATATATCTCACTCATCTAGCACCTTCCATGTGACAACAGTGGGAGGAGAAGGAGCCATTTGCTTTAAATTGGACTGAGCCTCGTCCTAGTTCCTTGCAAAGCCACTACCCCTTCATGTGTGTCATGGGGATAAGAATCATAGGTTTATTTGGCTTATAATGCAACCAAAAAAAAAATCTTTATCATAGGAGTTCTTCAATTTTATCATCATTTCAGTGTTAGTTAATCCACACTACTTAATACACAGAGATTTCAGCAGCTGGTTCAATGATGGTACCATGGCTCAAGCAAAAGATTTCAACAGCAATTGTTAGAGGGCTTCAATTTATTCTGATCATTACCTGGACCAGGCATAAGCTTGTGTAGTCTTGGACTTGGAGCTTCACTTTAGAGTGTTACCTTCTTACTTGGGGATGGAACCAAACCCCTGGTCTGATCAAAGCTTGGTCTGTTTCGGCCTTCAGCTTATTCCCATGAATAAGATGGTTGATTATTGGAATTATCCCATATCACTCATACATTTTTATCTCCTGTTCTTAACCAGCCACTTTTGGACAGTAGTTGGGATAATCTGGGTCTGCTGGTCACAGAGTATAGTAGCTCTGCATCATTTTTTCCTATGATTGCAAATCCTGTTCCTGTAGTTATGAAGAAGCCACAGTATAAACAATGGAGGCACACCTGCCTTTTGGAGGAAAAAACTGGTAATGTGCCTGGAATTATAGGTTCCAGTCACAGAACTCACACAAGAAGGCAATTAACTTGCACAAGAAGAACTGCACTGTGTTGACGTGACCTTGTCCTGAGTAGTAGACATGCTGTGCAGTTCAGCCTGTCTGATCACTGTGGAGGTCAGACTGCAAAGCATGCAGTACATTAATGCCCCTAGAAGATGGAGCCACTCCTCTGAGTAATCAGTGGGCTTGCATTTGTCAATAACAAAGACAAGGCAGCTGAGACTTCTACATCTCTAAAACACTACTTATGAGCTAGACCCACACTCTGCTTGAGGACTTGATCCATTTTTTTTTTTGAGCAGTCCAATCATTTTTAAGGACTGATGTGTTTCCAGCTATTCCAAACAGGGCCTTTATCACCTTAGTCCTCAAGAGTTCTACCTTGGCCACCATGGTAGCATAGAGGGATTAAGCCCTGACTATGGCCCAGCTGACCCAGGTTTGCCTAGCAGCTCAAGTGACTGACAGCAGCAGAGAAGAGATGGTCATGCCCATCCAAGGTTGGAGGGCCTCTCTTTGATACATTGTCTAAGGAGAAGTGTGGTCTAAAGATGGCAGTTGCCCTTGAATGTAATCAACAAGTGTGGGGGTGAGAAAAGGGAGTGGGTAAGTCATTCATAAAAAAATCCTCCCCAAATGGAAGCACAGATGAGCTGAGCCTTAAGGATCTATGACCAGGTCCAACAACAAAAAAATAAAGAGTAAGTCTGGGGTGTAGTGAGTAGCTAATAGATCCAGCATGGACACTGAATACTGGGGGCTGGGAAAATAAAGATGAGGTCCAAGGAAAACAAAAAAAATAGAATTCTACCTTAGTTCTGGCATTTTCAGATAGCTACAGCCCTGTCGAAAGCCTTCCTTTTGTTGGGAAGGTTACTAAATAGGTAGTATGCAAGCAGCTTGTTTCCATCCATGACTCTTATGGATTCTGGAATCCATTTAATTTTAGTTTCTGTTCTAGCCACAGCATTGAGATCACTTGAGTGTTTAATGACCTCTTGGCAGCAATACATCAAAGGTGTCATTCTATATTGGCCTTCCTAGATCTGTCTGCCACATCTGATCCTTTTGGAGTACCCGATGACATAATGTCTGGCACAGTCCTTGATTAGTTAGCTTCCCATGTCTCAGAGTATTCAGGATGGTGTGATTAATTCTACTAATGCCGGCAATCTCAGTTTCACAATCGCAAAGGGCCCTATATTGAGTCCAGTACTTCTTCACATGTATAGTTTGACACTCAGTGACTTGGGCTGAGGGAGAGGTCTACATTACCAAAGCTGTGCCAATGACACTTCTCCATGTTACTCTTTTCCTTAGAAGTTTACAGACTACTTGGATACAACTGAGGACTGCTGGTAGATGTAGTTGGAGACAAACCATTTATAAATGGAATTTCAATTTAATAATTAGCTATGAAGGAAGTGCTAAGTCATCACACAATCAGAACAACCCCTGTGGAGGTACTTTCAAGTATGCTATGTACAATTATTGACCCTTTATCAATAAAGCCATAAGGGAGAAGTGGCATTAAAAGAGCATGATTATGTGTGTCCCATTTAACATGTGCAGCTAATGGGGTCATTTTTTTTATCTAACTTGTTGTAAGACTTGTAATTCTTTCTAGGTGGGAAAGACAAAAGGGCTTTGAGGGAAATAATGTACAAACACAATTATAATATATGGAAAAGTTTTAGCCTTAGAAAAGGTCAGGCCTAATGTGAGGGAAGGCAAATGGGAGATGAGGCTAGAATACTGTGAAGTAAAATTGTAACTGAGACTGGATGCAACCAAGAGTCCTGGTTTGGATGAAACAGTCAACATTACCATTGTGTTAAAACTTGGAGTAGTCAAGTTATAAACACTCCTGCTGTCTAGTTTTTAAATTTACACAAACTTTTTCATAAGACAAAGTACCAGGTTAAAGTTCAGATTAATACACACATTGTTTAAGTTAGTTTTAAGTATGATTATGTCCATACTACCCTGAATGCGCTTGATATTAAAAACTAAGCAGGGTTGAGTCTTACAAGGTTTTGGTTGGGAGACCACCTGGGTATGCAAGGTGCTGTTTTAAATGATTTTTAATAAAGTATTTATTTAGAAAGTGTTTAGTAGTCCCATTATGTAAATCATATGATAAGACCTGCCATATTACATCATATTAGTACATAGTGGTGCTGCGGTAGAGTTGTCGCCTCACAGCAAGATGTTATCGCGTTCGATTCTCAGCTAGAGCGTCTTCTGTGTGGAGGCATGCGTGAATGGGCATGCCTTCGTTGAAGGTTGTGCATCAGGGCTGGTAACTCGGCACGTAAAAATCCACTACCAAACATTAGTGGACCAGAGTTCTGCTGTGGCGGCCCCTAACCGGGATAAGCCGAAAGACACAACAACAACAACAACATGGACAAAAGCTCTCAACTGAAGGAATAAATGAATAGATTACTCTTACAATTCAAGTTGTTGTGATGACTATTCAGAGTTTTTTTCCTTTGAGTTACAGGTCACTTCCATTGCTGGCCAGGCTTTTTCTTTTTTATTGATCCTGTAGTTGGTTTGTTAACTATTGTCCCACAGAATTTTTATTTATTAAGTCTAATCTCTAGGCATATGCAACATGTGAGCTAGAGGTGCTGACGTTTATTTACAAGTATTTGAAATCTCCCACTATAAGGGTATTTTTGGTAATACATAATTCCTCCAGTACACTTAGGAATATTATATAGTCATCAGGGAATATGGACATGCCCTGTAGCAGGGTGTATATTGATAGTTTGTCTTGTTCAGCATAAGTTGGAGTTCAGTAAGTCCACTCCAGTGGCTTAAAGTAATAAAGCCTTGACTATGTCCCACATGATTCTAGTTTCATTAGAAACTCAGGTGACTGACAGAACCGCAGGGAGAAATGGACATGCCCATTCAGGAAGGGAGGGAGGGAGGGTGCTTGTCGATGATACTCCATAATAGGAGGCATGGTACAAATTGGGGAGTTGCCCTCGAATGTAGTCAATGAGCATGTGGGGGGGGGGAGTGAAAGTTGCAGGACATATATAAAAGAAAAAAAACAGCCAGAAGTGGAAATGGCCGAGCCCAAGGGATGCCATTAGGATCGATCCACAACTACCCCAAACAATATCAGACTAGTCAGTGGGGGCAGGAGGATGGCTGGTAGACTTGTTGTAAATGTGGGGCACTGGAGGCCAGGCCAGTAAGATGAGGTCCAAGGAGACAAAAAAAAGTAAAAGATGGGTGTTGGATTTAGTTTGGTCTAAGTGCTCAAGTTATACTGTTTGTAATCTGGATAGGTATACAGTGTAAAAGAAGAACTAAGCTAAGTGAAAGCACTTCTAATTCTGAGCAGCCAAGAATGGTTTTAGCACAGCCATGTAAACACACTATGTGACAACAACACAGCTGGTATAACAATTATTACAGCAATAAGACTATAAACTCAACTGCTAACAATATGGTAACAGTGTGGGGCACAGCACATAACCTAATAGAGATCCGGAGCAGATACACTCAACCTACAGTCAATACTGTAGCAATGAAATGTTCAGCTAGCTACCACTAACACCTTCTCTCAACCACACCTAGCTTTCAGCAGTACATCTACACAGAAATACTCAACAAACATGAATTTGTCCCTTCACTTTAAAGAGTGACTACTGAAAAGCACTAAGTAGCTACTATGCAGCATCACCTACTGCAGTGTAGCATGGATTGCCAGAGTAATAAATAATAAAAAAAGGAAAACTGAAACAGTTCATCAGAATACAACTTGCTACTAGGCATTCAGTAATTTGACTGCCAATAGTAGCACACATCCCTGGTGTTTCAAGGGACTGAAGAAAGGAGTGAAATCTATTTAAAAGAGGTCAAATCAGGTTCCAGGAACAGCTCCAATGCACAGCTCACAGCACAACAAACAAAAAGACAGCAAGGGCAAGCGGACTAAAGTACAGAAAAGAAACAGAAAATTGAAACAAACAATCACAATACAACATGCTACTAAGCCAGCAATAATTCGAACTCCAGGAACAGCAGCATATTACCCCTCTCATACGATGGTCAGTAGCAATGTTTCAAGGTGGCCCCCAAACACTTAACTAAATTGTGCCCATCAAAAAATATGCACTGAAATCAGAAAAAAATGTCTCGGAAGTTAAATGACAATTTAAGTAATTAAAACACACTTCATTGTTGTTTGAAGGGACTGAAGAAAGGAGCTAAGTCCAGTGATAACAATAATATGCTGTTTCCTTTAAAATAAAAATCAACCCAGAAACCACAACATAACAGTTAGGAACTATTCTAAATCACAGTATGTCCTGTTAAACAATATTTTGTCAAAATTCACAGCTCCCCCAAAGCCCGAGAACACATCTATCTCTGCAGAATCATTCACAGAAACCCTGTACAAACATGAAAATGGCTGCACTGAGGTTGCCGTTAAGTCCAAATCTATCACTAAAAACAAGCCCCACTAGTGAAAACCTTACCGTAACAAGGTATATAACAAAAGAAAAACAGTCATGACCAAAATCAGAAAGAGCAATTCTCAAAGTGACAACAGCTCTCTGATTCAACTAAACAAGAAACTAAGTGGTCTAATAAAGTCCAACAAGGTCTATTTCAAGGTCAGGATAGCCTCCCAGGTTAAGGACAATCACAAGGCCTTCTTCAGCTATCTGTGTCAGGAACCTTAAAGGTAACACTCAGTAGTGTGCATAACTGGTCATAAATGGCACAGGGTGACACAGCACATTGATTGGCTGATAAATCTAGCTCTAACTTCATCCCCACTACCCACTGTGAAATCCTGCAGGACAGAATAAGCTCACCATTCCAATGAAGCAGAGAAATCCCCTGAGTCTATTCAAACAAAACATTGACCACTAGATGGGAAATCACAAATTCACCCCTGGTCTGGCCCCCATGTCTCTGATGGACAGAGGTCAACAATAACTTAATTAATCCCCATCTAATATACCCCCCACATAACTCTTAGCTACCTCCCTAGAAACATATCCCATCATATAAGTGTCCAAGGTACTCTGGACAAAACTGGGTTGGGTTGCACGGCTAGGCTTATAAAGACCCTGGTGGTCATTAGCCTAGTACAAACCTATGAACCTATGTGGGTAATAGGTGCTCTGGTGGAGCAGAGGGATAAAGCCCTGACTAGAACCCAGCTGACCTGGGTTCAATTAGCAACTGAGGTGACTGACAGAACAGCAGAGGAGGAATGGAAGTGCCCATCCCCGAGGGAGAGGGTGAATGGTTACATGTGCACTCCTCACTGTGATCTCTGGTGGAGACTGGGGGATGTAACACTGGGGAGCTGTTGTCCAAAGAAGAGAAAGGTGGTCGGATGATACATTGCATACCCCCATTAAATGCCTGCTCCTTTGAACAACTAAGGCTGCAATGGGAGGTGGAAGCAAGTGGGTAGGCCTAAAGTTAAATTCTCTGGCTGATGGTGGTGGACAACACCTCCAGGATGCTTTTAGGTTTAGTGACCGGCCCCAGCTGTATTGGAATTAGTCCAGGGAGGCATAGAGATGCTGGCAGATCTGCTGCAAGTGTGGCCACTGGGTAGAAAAGCCACACAATGACACATGGGAGTGACAAGTGCTCCAGAAAATAACATGTGGGTGATGGAAATGCAATTAAACAATTATAATGCTTTCATAAGTTCTATGCAAAATAGTACTTATGTACTGAAAATGAGTTAACTCAACTATAGCTGTAATACTTATGTTGTTCTTTTTTTAAAGAAAAAAAATGTTTCACTGCAGAAAATACAAACGATCATGGGGAAGTAAAATGCAATATTATAGTCTTAATGCTTTCACATGTACTGTAACCTGAATTAGTAAATAAACTCTGAAAAGCATTGTTCTCAAATATTCAACAACAAGAAGGAATTGCTAATGTTGAGAATATTTAAGTTTGATACTAAAATCAAAAGTATGTTTTATGATAGTGCTGTGTATGATGGTGGGGAAGAATTTAATTGTTTATTGATTGAAAACAAAATTGCATTGCTTTAATAAGCATTGTTTCACACTTAAGCAATTACTTTTTTAAATAGTTATTTTGGCCTGCTCATGGTGATGAAGCTCTCCCCAGCCCCTTTTCAGTGTGCATAGCTGCAACAAACTTGGTCTACCTTAATCATTGCAGCTCGGGTCCCCCTCAACACCCCTCTGCAACTGCAACATTGTCAAATAAAACCACTGCTACAGTCCAGTTTCTTCCTATAGTTATTTCGAGCAAAGAATAACACTTTTTTTAATAAGGACACCCACCAGAAAAGTCTGTGCAGCACACTTGGTCTGCCTTTATCATCGCAGCTTGCCCCCCCCCCCCCAGCAACTACAACATTGCCAAATAAAACCACTGCTACTGTTCAGTTCCTTCCCACAGTTATTTCAAACCAAAATGACACTTTTTTTCATAAGGATACCCACCACAGAAGTCTGCATAGGTGAGTGGATATTTACAATTCTTATTATTAGCAAATTTTGTCCTTTAATAGTTATTTTTTAAACATTGTGACTGGATGTTTACAATTCTTTTTAGTAGCAAATTTGGTACTTTTACTAGTTATTTTTTAAACATTGTTTTGGCTGGCATGAACACCTGAAATTGCTCTTCCCTACAACAGGCAACTGTTACTTCATATCTCACCACTAGGTGGTGAAACTAACATGATACTTGCTGTATCCTGTCCCAAATAAATCTACCTCCCCTTTGGATTCCTGTAAAGTAAGGCTAGTGCCATTTACTTGATGTATTTTGTCCCAAAATAGATTTGCCTTCCTTTGTTGATTTACTTGCACATCAAGGCCATAAAGGTAGTGTTTCTGCAGCTATCTGGTTACACTCCTACCTTTCTGCCTCTTCCTCTGTCTTGCTTTCTCCTGCTTTCACTTACCTTATGGCTGCAAGGTTTCCACTTCTCGTACTGATTGTTTTTCTTTGCACTTGTCTCTGAGGGGGTGGGACATAACTCTACCTGCTTTTTCTGGTTCAACCTTCCTCCATTTTATATCACCCTCGTCTGACTCTCCCCTCCCCCATGCACATTGACTAGTCTATATTAGTGGGTCTTCTTGAGTGGTGCCATTTTTAAATAGTTATTTTGTCCTGCTCGTGGTGAGGAAGCTCTCACCAGCCCCTTGTTTAACCTATTCTCAAATATTTGTTGTGCACCTGGGTCAATAAGCATTTTTATGCTTTCCAACTGAAGTATTAAGCTAACTCTATGTAGTCTAGGGAACTAACTGAAGTAGCAACTGCTTTTACTGCATAACCTATTTGCTGTTAAATATGCTGTTATGCTTACAATGGATTTTGGCTGGCGACTCGTGTAATGTAATGCTCCCTCACTGGTACTGACTGTTTTGTGTACTTGCCAACAGTATCCTTTCCCTAGTAATTTTAGAAGCTGCAACTGCACATATTCCATTTATTAAAGCAGTGTTTTAAGTTGTCAAAGATGGAAACGCTTGCTCCTTGTTGGCAACTGGTAAGCTTCTTCTGCATCTATTGATCAATGCTGTTCAGTATTACTTAATATTACAGTTTTGCATAAGTGTGTGTTCTGTGTTATCTTCAAATGTGTTCTAACCAATTATTGCCTACTGCACTGTTATTTTGAGAAATGACGACTGCATAAGTATGTTTTACTGTTACTATTATATGATTTCTGCCTTTCTAATCTACTACAAACCCTAAAGTTAGTGGGCCATATAGTATTATCTATTAAACTTCTGTCTCACTCAGTCATTGCATGATCACTCCACAGACATGACAGATCCCCTTACAGCCTCTCCAGGCTCCTCTATACCTCTCCTAACAACACACATCCACACTCAGTCAGCTCACCCTCAGTCCTCTTACCTTACTGCTTACTGAGGTGTTGTGCACTTCAGAGTAGCTAGTCATATTCCTAATATCAGTTATTATCTATTTTTACAGCACACTTGGCCTGCCTTTATCATCACAGCTCAACTGCAACATTGCCAATGCCAAATAAAACCACTGCTATGGACCAGTTTCTTCCTACAGTTATTTCGAGCCAAGAATAACACTTTTTTAGTAAGTATACCTACCAGAAAAGTCTGCATAGGTGACTGGATGTTTACAATTCTTATTATTAGCAAATGTGGTCCTTTAATAGTTATTATTTATACATTATGACTGGATGTTTACAATTCTTTTTAATAGCAAATTTGGTACTTGTACTAGTTGTTTTTTAAACATTGTTTCAGCCGGCGTGCACACCTGAAATGGCTCTCTCCCACCCCAGGCAACTATAGCTTCATCTCTTGCCACTAGGTGGTGTAACTAACACTATATTGCTGTATCCAGTCCCAAATAAATTTGCCTCCCCAATGGAATTCTTGTAATGTAAGGCTATTACCATTTACTTGGAGTATTTTGTCTCCAGATAGATTTACCTACCTTTGTTGATTTACTTACATAGCAAGACAATAAAAGTAGTGTTTCTGCAACTATCTGGTTTCACTCCTACCTTTCTGCTTCTACCACTTCCTCTCTTTTTCCTTCTTTCACTTACCTTACAGCTCCAAGGTTTCCACTTCTCATACTGATTGTTTTTCTTTGCACTCATCTCTGAGGGGGGACCAGAACACTCCATTCACCCTCGCTATGCTTTGGCCCACTCTGCTGCCCCACCCTACCCCCATTCTCACCCACCCCTGGATCACCTAGACTTATACAAACACTAACCACTCCCTCTAACTTCTCCCAATCAGCAATCACCCTCCGTCTGCCAGTCACACCTCAATTAACCACTACACTATATGTAACACTCCTCCCTCCCCTCACACAGCTCAATGAAACTCTCCTTAATCACCTTACTCCCACCACATTACACCAACACCCATCTGTCTCTACATCTTCTTTATCACACCTTCAAGCTAGTCTAACATTCCAAAACAAAAAATGCACACCATGCTCTTTCTCCTGCCCACACTCTATACCCTACTGCTATCTGCATACTAACATCCTACATTCACCTACAAATACAACATGTCGATAGCCCCACACTATATTACATTAATACCATCCACTCCTCACTCTCCTACTTTGCCATCTCCTCCCAGCTCTATAATCCCATACCTATTACATACTTCCACTTCATATATGTAGTTTTCAGCAATGCCACTAACCACTTCAGCAAACACCTTCACATAGTCTCCAAACTGTCATACAAACATGCATTTATATTATCACATATCCACTGTAGTGGTGATATACACCCCAATCCCAGACCACATAATGCACAACATACCATCATCCCAACCATTCCAGCCCTTTCTCACATTAAAACTTCAGATCTTATCATTCTTAACATGAACCTTAGAAAATTAGTTAACAAAATCAAAGACTTTCATGTAGTCATTGCACAATACTCACTAGACATTCTTACAGCAACAGAAACATGGCTAAAATCCCATATAAGAGACCCAGACATACTCCCACAAGCTTATTGTATACACAGGTTAGACAGGATCAGGAAAAAGGGAGGTGGGGTTGGAATCGTCTACAAAAGTAACCTAAGCATAGACTACCTACCCATCGAATACCCTTTTGATAACAGCTTTGGGGTCCTAGTAACATGGCTCAGACTCAACCCAAAGAAAAATATTACCATAATTGCCACTTACATACCTTCCAACAATGCTCCCACTGGCATTGAGGGACTCATAGCCTGGACAGCCTCAACCTACATCCACAAAACCATTCTCACAGGAGACTTCAACTTATGCTGGAATACTTGCACTGGTCATAACCCCTCCACCTTCATAAATCTACATGGTTTCTCCCAGACTATCCAATTTCCCACTGGAGTAGATAAATATAGCAAAAGAGACTCTATCTTAGACTGGTCATTTATTAACAGTACTACCCACAACTATCTCTCTGGGTGCCTTCCAAATAATTTAAGTGACCATAGATCTACCTACTTAATCCATCATCAACTTGACCCATCCAGAACCATAGTTTACAGAGTTGTACAAAATACCAAAATCTTCTCCAACAAAGCATTCTTCGACATGCTTAATAAATGTAACTGGAGACCACTCCATCATCTCCAACTCAACCAAGCCATAACATACCTCAGTGACACATTTCTAGCTATTCTAAATAGCTTTGCACCAATTCGTACATAATGTGTTAAAAATATGAGATTGCCTTGGATATCAAAAGAAGCTATTAGACTTCAAAAACTAAGGGACAAAACCTGGTTTCAATACCAAAAAACAAAAGATAATAAAACTCTGTTAGCATACCAGCAGCTCCACAATCAATCAAAAAAACAACTCAAACTAGACAAAAAACATACATCTGTGCAAAACAAATATGAAAACAATCCCAAAAAGTTCTGGCAGGCAATTAACTTGCTCCTTTACCCAGGTAAATCCACAAGCCCAGAACCAACAACCAATAACCAAAGCATGAGTATTGCCTCAGAAATCAACACCTACTTTATAAACATCTTCTCCTTAGTTACAGGGAACAATTCCACCCCCACTGGCTCTTCCACCTAATGTGGAAATTAACAACTCTTTTGACCTCAAACCTGTCCCAACTAACATCATAAGAATGATGCTGAATAAACTGAAACCTTCATCCTTAGCTGCAGAACAACTGCCCAATGAATACCTCAAACTTTCAGCTGATGTCATAGCTCTACCTATCTCCATTCTAGTAAATAGGTCTATAGCAGAACAGTATGTCCCAAAATTATGGAAAATTTCCTATAGCACACCTCTACATTAAGGAGGAACATCAACAGAATTAAACAATTACAGACCCATAGCCATCCTTTCCTCCTTTGTCAAAATTCTGGAAAAATGTATACACGCACAATTACTACAATACCTGCTATCTCACACCCTTCTCTCTCCCTCCCAACATGGTTTTAGACTGAAACACAGCACCACCACAGCCCTAATTAATTTCTCTAACATCATCAACCAACTCAGAAATTCAAACCAGCAAGTAGCATCAGTCTTCCTAGACATGTCAAATGCATTCAACACTGTCTCCTATCAGAAACTCCTTAATACTCTTGCCTCACTAAACCTATCAAAGACGCCTGGTTCCTAAGCTATCTTTCTGACAGGCAATAACCAGTATGATGAAAATCCAAACTCTCACCACTTCTGCCTGTCTCAGTTGGAGCCCCCCAAGGATCCATACTAGGGCCCCTTCTTTTCACCATCTTCTCTAATAATCTAGAATCATCCACAACACATGATATAGTAGTTCATATGTGGAAGATTCAACTATAATCTCCTCAGAAGATACCTTGCCAGACCTCCAAATAGTAGTCAAACAAGCTTTTAATGATATTGAAAAATATCTAAGTAAATCACAACTAATCCTCAACCCCAAAAAGACACAGTTAATGCTATATACCAGTAGCAAACAATGTCTTTTGGCTTTTCCTGGTTAGGGGTCACCGCAGTGGATCACTGGTCCACAGATTGATTGGCAGTGGTGTTTTTACGGGGGATCCTTTCACCATTCTCACAGCAAACAACACAGTCATCCAACCAGTTGAACATACAAAACCCTCGCCGTGACTATCGACAACAAACTCAAATTTGACCTGTACATAGCCATCACAATAAAGAGAGTTCATGTTAAACTTGGCTCACTGCAGGAGCAGCTCGTGCTATAGGACTGCAGGACCACAGCCCTCCCTCCTGCGAAAAGAAATGAAAACAAAACCACAAACATAAAAAAAAAACAAGTCCCGAACTCCCCGCACAGACTTCTGGTTGCAGGGCACAGATGGCTTTCTTCCTTAGCCAGACTGCCTGTTAGGCAGTCCGGATAAGGAAGAAAGGCATCTGTGTCCTGCAACCCAGAAGTCTGTGCGGGTGACGAGTCTGACAATGACTGCGCACAGAAGGACATTGGACTGCATCACCCGCAGGCTGGAGCTACAGGGAAGGTTTAGTGAGCGGACATCCGGAGGAAGCATTTGCGGGCATCGGGAAGAGTGAAGTGTTAGTGAGGTATGTTCATGGGCAGGCAGAAGAAGTGGATTTACAACCGGAGCACGAGCAGAAGAAGTGGATTTATCGGAGCACTTACCATAGTAAGGTACTGGTGTGTGTGTGTGTGTGTGTGTGTGTGTGTGTGTGTGTGTGTGTGTGTTTTATTATTTGGAGCAATAGGTATGTATTTTAAACATGCATACAGTATTTTAGATGAAGGTATTGGAAGTGTTCTCCATTTACCTATTTTCTGCTGTTATGAGAGGTAGTATTCCACACTGTTAAGAGTGAAGGTCGAGAGCTCTGCAGATAATTGAGATATTCATTTTTTAAATAATTTGTTACAGTGATTGGATGTTTAGTGAGAGAACTGCGTCTTGTGGCCATTACTTCTGTGATGGAGAGGTCGGTAATCTGAGCATGAAAGATACTGAAATAGCAATTGATTTGCCTTGCTTTGGGTGGGGGAACATCCACATGGGTATGAAAACAGAATTGGAGTAGATTAATGAGTGTTTCATTCCAACTGACTACCCCTGATGTTACAGTCACTAAATAATGACACGTTTTGAGTTTCGGACTTCATATTCTTCAGAAAATGCATGGCAATGCAAAGCCTGTTATTGTAGAAGCTGGCAAGTATATAAAAGCACCATTTTAGGCTTTGTTGCTGCATATTGAGCTATGTGGTTGCAATTGGCTAGGTCACTTTTTCCACAAGATGATATCGGTGTTACTGAGTAGGTGACTATATTGGGTGATGGTAGACTGTGTGAAGAACACAGGCATTTGTTGAACACCAATATATGGTATGTTGGGGAAAAGGAGCAGTGTTTATGTCTCTGAGGAACAAGTTAAAATATGTGATTAATGTTTTACTTTCTTCATAGTCTGCAGCTGTTTTTTGGGAGGAGGCAGGTGGTAGTGCTTCACTTTTACTTCCTCCACTCTGAGCTCTAGCTTGGCTCTTAATTGGCTCTAAATGTCAAGTCAAACCCTTAATTTGGCTCTGGCTTGACTCTTTTTCAAAAATCCCAGGCTTATTCACCTCTGGCATTTAGATGTGTTTGGGACACACATATGTAGATAATCTATAAGTACCCTATAATATTTTTATAAGGATATAATTAAGCTAGGTACATTTTAAAAAGACTTTAATGTTAATGTTACTAAATTTTCAAAGCAGATAGCATATGATGAGAATTCTGTCGCTTGATGCTCCATAGGGAGAATCTGATGGCCACTGGTAAAAACAAGAGCACCTAGTCTGGTACAAAACCCATGCATTAAGACTGCAATCTTTTACTGTTCCCACCATTTCTTTTTCCATCATTAACCACAAGTCTTTAAAAAAGCTGTAGTTGGTGAAAGGAAAAATAAAATAAAATATAAATAAAACAAATACAAATAAGAGAAGCAACAGCTAAAATGTCCTCTGTTTTTTTTTTCTCCAAGGTAGCTTGGCTCTAAACAGCTGTTGTTAAAGAGGTGCAAAAAATAATAGAAGTACACCTAAAGCAGGCAAGTGCAGAAGGAGTTCCAAGGATGTGTGTGTAAAAACAGCCCCGGTAACTATATGCTGGTAGCTAGAGAAACCAGAAAGACATGGTGGTGGGCAGACAATACTCAGGCTTGAACCCTATACCTTAGGTGCAGGTGGCAAGGGCCTGCTTTCACTACCCACCACCATTTGTTAACAAACTACAGATTTTTGCCTTTTATTTATTCTGTTCCTCATAAAATCTGTGATTTCTATGTTTTTCCTTGCAAAATTAGTAGTGCAGTGGTGCACTGGTAGCATTGTTGCTTGACAGATACAGGTTCTCTGGTTTGATTCTTGGTTGGGGTGCCTTCTGTGTGGAGTATGCATGTCTGGAGTGTTTCTCTCTGCTCTGCTGAAAATTGCCTTTTCTTCCAGTTCAGACTTTCCTGGTGAACAAATGTTAAATAAAAATAACAGGCATTTGCATTTCAGACTTCATTTTCTTCAGAAAGTACATGGTAACACAAAACCTTTTATTCTAGCAATTTTCTAAGTTGATAAGATTGGATATTTGAAATTTGTCCCTTTTTTTTGGACTGTATTCCCCCATTATTGGCTTTGCCCAGATTTTTTTGTGCTAAGGTCAAGAGCTATGGCGAGAACTGAATTTACTGAATATGCCTGGGGGCTGTATTACCCCATTACTGGCTTTGTCCATGTGTCTTTTGCTAAGAAGTTGAGAGCTATGGTGAGAATTGAATTCACAAAATGGCAGCTATTTAAGTTTCAGTCTTCTTCTCTTTCACAAAATAGCTGCTCTGGCTTAGTGGTACGTTGCTCTGACTGTTTTGTACAGTGTCCTGGGTTCAAGATGCGGCAGTAAAATGTATGGTGGTAACACAGCATACTATTCTAGCAACTTTCCAATGTTATACAAGCAATGTTTAAAATGAGTTCCTGGTTTTTGGGCTTTTGCCTCCCCCCCCCAATAAATGTTGGCTTTTTCCAGATTTCTTGTACTGCAAAGTTCAGAGATACAGCTGAGAGTCAAGTAGATTTTACAAGGAGCTGAGAGCTGCAGGGGAACTAAAGTTTAGTGCTGCTTATGCTGAGTCTGCTTGTATTATTAATAGCACAACAGGTAGTGTACTTGCTTGTGATGCAGCCGGCTGTGGGTTCTACTCCCACAGTAGGTAGATGCATTGCTGATAATGTACTGTGTTGTAAAGGGGGTGGATGCTGCAGTCCTTTTTGGCAAAGATACCTAGTAACAATGAACCTGTTATCATCCATTCCCTATTGCAATATTACTAGCTTATTTTTTTAATGCAACATAGGCAATTTATTCCTCCAGGGCAACAGGCACTTTATTTGTAGATGAAACAATGAAATATAAAGTTGTTTGCTAGCAGAAACCTCTTCATTAGTTACAGATTTCTTTAATGTGGAATTATTTAGCTGACTTTTACTACTTCAGAGATTGTGCATATTTACTGTTACTAGTGGACTGTAGAAGTTTGAGTAGACTTTTATAATGGAAATGTTCTGAACTGAACAGTTTTTGTTTAGCAGATATCTATTAAGTGTTTGTGCTGTAAAATGTAAAATAAAACTTTCAAATGAAATCCAAATCATTGCAAAAGTAAAGCAGTATGCACATTACAGTGTTTATGGTAAATGGGGCAAAATAACCAAGGAATGGGACATTGGAATGGCTGCAGGGGGAGGCTCCATTCGACCATGATTTTGTGGGGGGAAGGGCAGCAAACTCAAAGACAGCCCTGGCTGAACTATACCTCTCAACTGTCCAGATTTTTGCAGAATGAATAGATTTTTGCTTCTTATTTTTGGTTTGTTCCTCGTAAAATGTGTGGTTTCTGGCAAATCATTTAGGAATGAAGTCACTAAATAATGACAAACATTAATTTTCAGACATCATAACCTTCAGAAAAATGCATGCTAAAGGAAGACATGTTATTCTATTAACTGTCATATGTTTATACAAGAGCAATTTTTAGTACTGTTTGTATGTTCCCCCAATATATTTGGCTTTGTCCAGATTTCCTGCATTAAGAGGTTGAGAGGTACGTGCAAATAAATCGCTTTATAGAATTAGGAAAATCCAGACCTCTCAACTGTTCCCAATTTTGGCTCAAAATGATGCTCTCCCCCTAATAATCCCTCCACAAAATAGAAATTTTGGAAGAAAATGTGGAGGGTTTACAATTATAAATAACTGTAATGATAAGCGTTATAGATTACTTTTATTTCAGAAATGCATGTAGATTCTCTAATGTTGTCAGCTCCTCAAGTTAACAGTACTAATATTAAAAATGTGTCCCTTCTTTGACAGCTGCATTGTGTGGCAATTTTATATTTTTGCATCACATTTTTGGTGCATTTTTCATAAAATTGTGGTTTTCTGGCAAATTAGTGGCAAATCATTAAAGACTGAAGTTAGAAAATAATGGTAGACATTTGAGTTTCAGATTTCATACCCTTTAGAAAATTCATACTAATGCAACACCTACTAATATTCTATTATCTTTCTAAGTTTATAAGAGCAATTTTTAAAAATTGTCCTTATTTTTGGGCCTGTGTCTCTTTTCTATGTAGGGCTTTGTCCAGATTTCTTGCTGTAAGGGTGATTCTAAAGACAACCACAAAGCATTCTATAGCTATGTCAAAAATCTCAATGGCAACACTCAGATCTTCTCTGAGTTACAGCACAATTACACTAAATATACAGAACCAACTGATATTGCCAACATCCTGGCAGATAGGTTCAGTGCTAACTTTACCCCCCTCTCACCCCCTAAAGGGCCCATCTTTATAGCAGAAGAATGCAAAGTTCCTGTAATCACGGCTGCACAGGTAAAAACTTCTCTCCAGAGCTAAGAACACAGCATCCATGGGACCTGACAACATCCCAGGCTGCCTTCTACATGAACTACAGAATAAACTGGCACCCTACCTAAGTACCATGTTCAATCATAGCCTCACCTCAGGCTTTGTGCCCATTGAATGGCACACCACGACAGTTATCCCACTCCACAAAGGGGGGGCCACAACAGACCCCGGGAACTACCGCCCCATTAGCCTGATGAGCCTCGTCTGCAAGGCCATGGAACGTATCATTATGGAGTTCATAAACAAAGACATTGGAGATCTCCTAACTCTGGACCCCACACAGTTTGGGTTTGTAAAAGGCAGATCATGTCTCCTAAACCTGATAGACTTCTTTGAAGTAGTCACCAAAGACATAAGGTGGTTCACACAGCCTATCTAGATCTCGCTAAGGTGTTCAACACCATCTCCAACTCTGGAATTATAGATAAACTCACTAAACTAGGTATAAATCCCTATGTCACAAGATGGATAGCCAACTGGGTTACTGAAAGAACCCACACTGTGAAAGTAGCAGAGTCCAAATCAGACTTCAGACCAGTGAGAAGTGGAGTACCACAGGGTTCAGTCCTGGGTCCTCTCCTGTTTGGTATCTACTTCTCTGAAGTACAGGCTAACACAGAAGGTCTTTGGCTAACTAAATTCGCAGATGACTGCAAACTAAGAGCCATAATTGAAACTCCTAACGATGTAGACATCCTACAAAAGGGCCTCACTGAGACAGATGCCTGGTGTCAAAGACATGGTCTCAAGCTCAATGCCAAAAAGTGCATTGTCATCCCCTTTGGTAAAAACTCTGTACCCATGAACTACCATATATGCGGTAGTCTACTTAACTCTGAAAGTGTGATAAGAGACCTTGGGACACAGGTGGACAGTAGTCTCTCCTTTTATAATCACATTGCCACAGTTGTCAGGAAATCCTTCTACGTGGCACACCTCATCACAAAAGGTTTCTCATCCTGAAAAAAAGAGGTCATTGTTCCCCTCTACTCATCACTCATTAGACCCATTATAGAGTACAACGCCCCTTTTGGTATGTACCTCACAAGACATCTACAACAACTGGAAAGGCCACAAAAATACCTCACAAAGAGGATTACTGGCCTCAAACAGATGCCTTACGCAGACCGTCTCAAACAACTCCAGCTTTACTCCGTCGCATATCGCCTACCCAGAAGCGATCTCTGCCTAACATATAAAACTATGTCAAACCCAGAGCTGTTAGACATGCTCCACTTAAAGAAATCCCTATCCCTCTGAGCTACACGCTCTAGGGATCTAAACCTTGTCACCACAATAAACAGAACATGCTGGAGGGATAGATTCCTGTCCCAGAGACTTCCCATACTCTGGAACAGACTACCTATCTATGTCAGACAGAGCTCCTCATTAGCACTCTTCAAGAAAAATCTTGATGATTGGATGGGTAATAGGAAATTCACCCCGGGGATGACTTCTGTGGTTCTGCTTGACAGGGGCACAGGAAAATAATTTTCTTGGGTGGCGAAAGCCAGGGTACCTTTTTGGCTAGGCTTGTATAGGCCATAGGGCCAATAGCCTAGTACCTACCTATGAACCTATGAACCTATGAGAGGTAGGAGTGTCAGAGCCATCACTGTCAGCCAGAGACATTTCAATTTGTGACATACTTGTTGCACCCCACTCCCCCATGTAGTGACTCTTGAAGTGTCTAAGCAAGGCAAGGAGCAGTTATGCAGTATAAGTGTGCAGAGTATTCCCCTATCCAAGGTAGACACAAGTACGGCAGTGGCTTTTCATCTGTCCTTGATTTTGCATAATGTTCTGGTTTTCTGTCATATTTTTATACTGTTGATTTATACTTCTTATTATTCAGAAAATGTATGGTGTTGCAGAGCCCTGTTGCTCTGTGTTTAAGTAGCAATGATTTAATTACCATCAGGTAAGCTTGTCAGAGATTGTAAGATGCAAGGAAGCTTTAATAAGCATACTGTTAAAGAATTGCCAACATTGAAAGCCTTTTTGTTGTTGCCATACAGAGAATATTTACATAACTTGATAACGTATAAGCCTTGGGTATTGAAATGCATATGGCAGTATTTGTAATAAAGGACATGATTACAGTATTTTCAGAAGCTCATTACATTTGTTGGAGATTTGCAGTCATCTTTGCAGGCTTTACCTGTAAACTAAACAGAATGCCAATCTATCATGTGTGGTCCATAACCTGTGCAGTAATCGTTTAAGCAATTTATCTTGAGCTTGTTTCTTGTTTGCTGTTCATTTTTTACTTTGATAATGTCTTCCCTATGTAAAAAGTAGATAGTTGTCAGGCAGCAGGTTTTTTTTGGATTAAAAACATTTTTACAAGTGGGAGTATCACAGAGATTGCTACTTTCAGCATGTTACTTGGTAATTTTATAAAGCTGAATATAAATTATAATTAGAACTGCAGTGCAAGGAGAAGTGGTTTGAGTTGAGTGCTGCTTGTTTTTTTCTAATACTTGATTTTGACTGGCATTCCAGTAATGTATTTAAAAAGTAATTTATTTTTTCATGCCTCACAACCTTTGTATTTCCATCTAGATATAAAGTAAGCTGTCATGTAGTCAATGCATTGAAATATTTTTTTCTACCGCACTTCATTTTGTCTTGATTGGACTCTCGTAATGATGGTTTGGCACCCAGGGCAGCATATTTAATTAAAGTTCCAGTTGTTGTGGTTTTGAGCATAGCTACACCCCTTTCAAGATGGTCACACCCCTTCCCATTGGCTCCACCCATTCAGTTGTCTCCTGCAGCCCCCCCCCCCTTTAATTTGAAGTCACCAGCTGCCACTGGCTCACTGTACAGAAGCAAGCCATTCCTCACTGACAAAATCAGGCTAGCCATATCCAGAACCTTCCTCCTCTCTGTGCTCCTTTATGCTTTCCCCCTGTTTATCAACTTAAAAAAAAAATCAGACTTAACCAAACTGGAAACTTGCTACAACAAAATAGCCCGCTTCGCAGCCAGCCTTCCACATCAAACCCTTCATTGTATTGCTCTACATAAATTACATTGTCTCAAGCTAACTAACCTTCTCCATCTCTACCAACACACAATATCATCTTCCATGCTGACAACTGTCCTTCCCTCAAGGAACATGTTCCCTACTCATGCCACGAAGTCTAAGATCTGCAGACAAAACCTTGCTCACATTAAACAATGCTAACAACACTCATGGTGAAACTCTATTCTCAAATCAAATAGCCAAATTATGGAATTCTCTACCCCAAGCCCTCCAAAACACACCTGAATCTACCAGTTTCAAACAACTACTATGTGAACATCTATCTAAGAACTGGCATTGCTCCTGTGCCAGACCTGACTGAGAAGATATCTATAACTCCCTCACCATACTGTCCACTCCTTACCTCATTGTCTCTCTCTCTCCTGTGTGTTACTTTGCTCATAAAAAAAAAAAAATATATACATATATATATATATATATATATATATATATATATATATATATATATATATATATATATTTATATATATATATATATATATATATATATATATATATATATATATATATATATATATATATATATATATATAGGTATATATATATATATATACGGGTCTACTTTGAAAACACACACACCAAACTGCTGAAAGTTCAAATCACTAAAAACTCATTTCACTGATTCACATTTCACTGAATGTAAGTACTGCTGGGCAAATGAAATGTACATGCCATTTTCCCTACTGTAGTGTGACCCTGGAGTTAGTATTATAGTTGGGGTGGGAATAGAGCCCACATTGGGGGGTGTGGGGGCGTATCCCCCCACCTACTTTTGGTTTTATATTGTTAGCTTTCAGTGAAATGAGATTCATAAATATAAAAGCTAAGTAGTTGGGGGCTATGACCCCCACACCCCAATGTGGAGGGCTGTGCCCCCCACACCCCCTCTAACTATATATACTAACTCCAGGATTGCACTACAGTGAGGAAAAGGGCATATATGTTTTATTTGCCCAACAGTACTTACATTCAGTGAAATGTGATTCAATGAAATGAGTTTTCAGTGATTTCAGCTTTCAGTGGTTTTTTGAAGGTGAATTGAATTTAAGTGAAATGAGTTTTCAGTGAATCAAATATATATATATATATATATATATATATATATATATATATATATATATATATATATATATAGGGGCTATATTAAAACACCGAAGTTTCAGAACTTTGAGTGTTCTAATATCAAACCCTGTTCATTGAAAGTTGAAAACATCAAGCATACGGAACAGCGAATGTTTTCATAGGGAAAAAATTTGCTGTTCCAAAATGCATACACACAACACAAGCACACCAAACAAACAGCAATCCACACACATACACCTAAACTCTTACACCTAACCCTACACTAAACTATATATACACCACTAACTATCCACTTACCTTAACCCAAACCCTAACCCTAAGGTCCATCACTACTGCACAGTCACCTCACCCGTGACGTAATCCTACCTCACCTACCCCGCCCTAACCCTCACGTCCACACAATCGCACACTTACCTGACCTGCGTCCTAACTCACCTAACCCACCCTAACCCTCACGTCCACACAATCGCACACTTACCTGAACCTGACCCGTAACTTTCCACCACAGTGCTGAAAATACCAAAGCAACAGAAACAGACAACCAAATTTTTTCCCTAGGAAAAAATTCAGTTTTCTGTTTCTTCAATATCTTCAGTGTTTGCTGAAAACGGATCAATATTAGAACACTCGAAGTTTAAAGGAAATCTGTCAGCTGCGGTGATGCAGTGGCTGGAGCTCCTTCTGAATGGAGACTGCATATCCTCCCTGCAGATGAGTGAGTTTTAAAGACATGCAGTTAGGTAGGTGCATGTGTGTGGCTTCTGTGAAGGTTGGGCGCCAGGCAGTCAACTTGACACTGTAAAAACTCCACTGCCAATCAATCTGCAGACCAGTGATCCGCTGTGGTGACTCCTAACCGGGAAAAGACATTGCTTTTTTATATATAAAGGAAATCTCATTTGTTCATAACTATTATTTAATATGTACACATTACTAATTATATTATTTTTGCAGTGATATTTATTGAAATGCTTGTGTGATTTTCTTTTTTGAACTTGTATCTACTAGAAAACTGTATTGAATACTTCTGTATAGACTAACTGGATAATGTGTATTCTGCATCTTACTATATGTATACTATTATACTATTTACTATTGTAGTTTGCTTAAATTTCTGTGGAGCTTCTCTCCCTGGGCCTTCGCTGAAAATGGTCTTCTGGGTCAGTTGGACTTTCCCAGTAAATAAATGTAAATAAATAAATAAGTCACATTTCAGTATGTGTAATGCAAGTATTATCTACAAATGATGTTTTAGTCCCAAAAAAGAACAGCCTCAGGTAAAGTCCTCACTCCTCACACCCAAATGTAAATTACTATCATATAATGCCATTACTTGAAAAGAGAAATGTCTTGCTTATACTACATCAGTGCATGACAGCACTTAATTTCTCATCTGTCTCCTTCTGTTGATGCAAATTTCTGGAAACAGCTTAGTGATGCATGCACCCAATTATACAATTCCTCCCTATTAATATTCTAAAATGTGCATGCTGATTGCCAAGCCCAACCAGCATGCTCGTTGTAAATCCCACAATAAACCACCGAAAAAAGGTCCGGTCGCTCGGACTTTTTTCCGTTGGTATAAACTGCCCCAAAAGCTTTTTTTTTTTTTACAATAAAAAAAAAAAAAATAGAGGGAAAACGGAGACTTTCTTTCCTCCATTGCTTCTTTTCAAAGCCTTGATGTACTGGGTATGCATGGGAACGCAAGTCCCATACGCATGCGCAGTACATCAAAACGCAGACTCAGTATACCACAACCAGTGGAAGAACAGCAATCCACCATTATACAAAGACATTATTTAAGAAAAGTAAGTATTTTTTTTCTTAAATAATGTCATTGTATAATAGCAATAACCGACTCTGTGGTTGTGGTATATTGAAGATTTACCCACGGTTGCCTTTGTTTAATCACTTGGGCTTCGCCCTCATGATTAAACCACACCAACTGTGGGTAAATCTTCAATATACCACACCACGTCATCGGTTATTGCTTAAATACATGACAACAATGATGATGATGATGGTGTTGGTAATGTACATCAAAGCAATATTCTTCTTGTTACCTAAGGTTATCAGCTGTTCATAATCTTTATGTTTTGGTTCTCTCCCCATCCTCTGCTTCTCAGTCATCAGACCCCTTATGACCAATCAGTTCTCCAATCATCAGGAGCAAGGGTCAGCTGGGAGGGGCCATTTTGGCTCAAGATTTTTACTTTTATTTTGCTGTACCCTCTTGCACAGACACTCATAACAGCCTGTGAGTGGATGTGCATTGAACATCAGTGCTATACCACTCATCATTTTTAAAAGGTGATGACATCAGCAGGGCTGCTCTGCCCAGACATTTTTTCTCCAGCCTTCAACAGGAAAATCAAATAGCACACTTAAACCCAAAGCAGGCATCCCCTCCCCTAAGACAGGCACACCCATACTTCTGGCCTGCATTGTCAGTCTCCCAAGCTGCTATTCCAACTCTGGTTGCCTGGGTCATAGTACGTTCTTTATTCATCTATGCCACCAACACATGGTGGTGTAGACAGATAAAGAACTCCTATTTAAAAAATACTAAGAAACGCTCTGAGAGAGAACAGAAACCTGAACAAGTTCCTTACAGAAGCCACTTGAAAAATACTTTTCCTTCATCCAAATACTAAGCTTTGTAGTGGATTGAATTTTATTTAATTATATTTATTGCCTGGGATAGAGCATTGATCCAAATGTATCTTTTTTTTTTCATTCTGTCTGTAATACTTAGATACCAGACAGTGAGAAGCATAACTATGATGCACTTCATTTGGTTCACAGCTGAATGATATATTAAAATCTAGTTTGACATATAAGTGAATCAATGTACCTCTCCTCATCTTTCTCTTCAGTCCTTCTAACCCTGCCCATACCCTTTTGACCAATGGATTCCCTATCCACCTTGATCCTTCCAGCTTTCCTGGCTCCTACCTATGCAGGACTGAGTCAAAGGTCTTGGCAAAATTCAAATTGCTCATGTCAACCAGAACTTCCTTATCCGATTCTCCATTACTCAATTATAAAACTCTAACAGGCATAACTGATATGTTCATCTGGCCCTAAAACCATGTTGTTATTTTTTGTCACAGAAATTGTTGCCCTCTAAAAAAGTAAAACAGCATTTCCCTCAGGATTCCCTGTATGACTTTACCTATTACTGATTATTATTATTATTATTAGTAGTAGTAGTAGTAGTATTAGTATTAGTATTAGTATTAGTATTAGTATTAGTATTAGTATTAGTAGTAGAAGTATTATTATTAGTATTAGTATTAGTATTAGTATTAGTATTAGTATTAGTATTAGTATTAGTATTAGTATTATTAGTAGAAGTATTAGTATTATTAGTAGAAGTATTATTATTATTATTATTAGTAGTAGTAGTAGTATTATGTTAATGGCCCTGAGTTCTCCTGACTTTTTCTTGCTGCCCCTTACTTCAAGGGCACCATACCTATTATATCCAGTTCTCAGGCATTTCTGGAATGATCTATTTAAAATCTCCAGCAGAGGATTTGCCAGCAAACTAGGCAGATTCCTGAGAACCCTGCGAGGCAGTCCATTTGGTCCATGTGCTCTGTCTTCAATTACGAAAGCCAGACCCCCCCCCATTCAGCCTCCTCATCTATCCTACTGTCACTCACTGCCTCACCATTCTGCTCTACTTCCCTACCAGCACGGCACTAACTTTCTTGCTTTTTTTTTGAAAAAACTGAAGCAAAGTATTCATTTAGTACTTCTGTGTTTTCTTACTTTTCTGTGATTTCTCACACATTTTTTTTTGCTCAGCCTTCCTATGTTTCTCCCTCTTTTCTTACCTTTGTTCTTCTGCTATATATGTAAATAAGAGTTTCTCCCTCTTCATCCCTTCTAACAACACCCTTAGCTTGTGCTTTTGCTACCTTTAACTCCTCTGCTACATTCTGCTTCTTTTCTAGTATTGCACTTTCTCTACCTTCCCTCTCTCTATATATATTTTCTCTCACTGCCTTATGCCTTTATATTTCCCTGCTCATATTATGACCTTCCTGTGTAACCACAGCATCTTTCTCTACTTTTGCCATTCTGTCTCTTCCTCCAGCCCTTATCCATAACTATATCCAGAGCAAATAAAAAAGAATTGTCATATGCATTGCAGACCATGAAACTTCCCAAAAGCTACAGTTGAAGACAAATATAACATTGCAGCTACGAGTGTAGCAAAACATGTGAGAGAAATTGAGCAAAAAACATGTGGCTCTTCTGTAAGTGTTCAAGTGGTTAAATTAATGAATGCGAGCCAGAAAAGTGCACTAAATGCAAATGTGGGCATGATGAGCTTAAAGCTGTGTTCGGTGCAATGGTGCCAAAAATATAATTAAATGACACATTCTGCAGTTATGTGTAAAACTAAAGCAGGCAAAGAGTTAGCAACAGAAGGTGAAAGAAAGAAAAATGCAAAGGAAACATTATTTTGAGGTTTTATGAGTGAACAGTCAGACCCAAATGAAGAATGGCATATCTGATGCCCAGTTCATCGTACCAGTATGGTTTAAGATAGATATTGGGGCAAATATATAACTGTAATAGCAGACAGTACATATAGAAACATCTTGAAACATCTGCATCTGGTTAAAGAAGCAAAACTATGCAGCCCAGATGGGAACCTCAGATGACAGGGGAAGTTCCAAGCCATGCCTAAATGGAAAGGACACAAATATGAATTTTGGATCTAAGTGCTGGACAAGTTCTTTTATGAAGAATCTGCTGAGCAGAATCACTGCATGTAAGGTGGGTTTAGTTGCCAGAACTGAAGAAATAGTGCTGATTTGTTTGGTGATATTGGACTCCTTTTGTGAGCCAATAAAACTGTGCCTAAAACCTGGTGTTACTCCTTATGTCCTCACCACACCACATTCTCTAATATAGAGGCTGAATTAAATCAGATGCAGTCCCAGGGGCTAACTTGAAATGTCTACAGAACCTACAGACTGGTGTGTCCAAATGTGGCTAGTAATAAAGAAAAATAGTAAAGGAAGAATCTGTATTAATTTTAAATGTCTGAATGATGCAGATAAGGCGGAGAGGATTATCCTGCCTTCAGTGGAAGATATCACACTCAAGCCAAGTGGGACAAGGATGCAATCCACATTAGATGCACCTAGTAAGTTTTGGCAAATACTCCTTCTCTGAAACAGCTAAAAGCTGATAACATTCATTACTCCAGAGGGGTATTCTGCTTTCGTCCATTATATTTTAGAATTCATTCAGCACCTGAAATTGTTCAGTGTTAAATGAGTATACTTCTCAATGACTGTGAGGGTGCAGTGATTGTGCTGGATGACACGTTAGTGTTCTGGCCTGATAAACATTTACATGATAAGAGACTAAAGGCTGATTTTCTGACCACTGAATAGTAAGTAAGTGTTCAGACTTAACAGGGAAAGGTAATGTTTTGGCAAGAATGAAATTCAGTACTTTGGACGCTGCATAAAGGAAAAGGTCTGACTGAGTCACCAAATTCAGGTAATGTCATAAAATTCTGACAAACGCTTGGCAAGCGAACTATCTGAGAAAATTCATACCAGGGCTATCAATGGTGCTTCATCCTCTAACAGAATTGTTAAAGAAAACTTAGTGTGGACATGGAGTGACACCCAAGCACAGGCTTTCAAAAGATTCAAGGCTAGCTTAGTCCCACACTAATATTTGCTTATTATTATGTTAGTGGACTGAATGTGGTTACTGCCTACATCAGTAGTTATGGTGTTAAGGCAGTATTACTGCAACAGATTGATGGCAAAATAAAATCTGTTCTAGAGTGTTAAATGAAACTTAGAGGATATATTCCTAGATTGAAAAGAGATGCCTAGCAGGATCGTGGGCATGTGAATGCTTTTCCAATTACCTACTGAGCCTGGACAGTGTTCAGCTACAGAGTGATCATAAATCACTGGTACAGCTAATCAACTCGTATGACTTGGACAAGGTTCCTCCAAAACATCAATTACTGTTGAGGAGGTTAAGACAATATGACATAAAAACTGTAAAGTTCCTGGGAAATAATTGTTAGTGGCCGATGTCCTATACAGAATTCCAGTGACTGAGATAGTCCAATCAGATACTGAAGAAAATGTAAATGGATACGTGCAAGTCATATGTTTAGTAAACCTGTGAATTCTGGAAGGTTGCCATCTGTACAAAATAAGTAAGCAACTTTCAATATTTTAGTGTAAGAAATCTGGGCAAAGTCTGAAATAGTGGGGGACAAAGGCCTAAAACAGGGACAGATTTTAAATATAACTCATATAAACTTAGGAAATTGTTAGAATAATAGGGTTTGTGCTGGCATGCATCTTCAGAAAATATGAAGTCTGAAACTCAAATGTATGTCATTATTTAGTGACTTCAGTTTTCTGTGATTTGCTAGAAAATCACAAATTTTATGAGGAACAGACCAAAAATATCAGACAAAAATCTGGGCATTCTGGAATAAATGGACAGTTGAGAGGTATGGTAAGTAAGACTATATGGTCTGTGTTCATAATGGGTAGCCAAAGAAAGGGCACAATTTTAGCTATACAAATGCTTTGTTGTGACATAAGTTCATCTGTTACAGCACAAATATGTCTTGTTGTACCAGGAGTGAACTATGGTGCCAATTTCACAATCACCACAGGTTCTGTGATAAATCCATAAAGGCATCAAGGGATGACCAAATGCAGAGAGAGAGAGAGAGAGCAAAACTGCCTGAAATACCAATGCTGTCATCAACAAAGCTGTGTCTATGTGTAATGTCTGCTCTCAATACAGATCAGCTCTAAGGAGAAAATATTTAATTTTCACTTTATTGCCAAAAGAGCCCTGGCAGAAAATGTGACAGATGTATGTAAGCCTAATGGGACCAACTACCTATTATTAGCGGACTATTATTCAAAAGATACTGGGATAATCAGCCTGCCTACAATAACCAGTCAACAAGACAAGGGAATTGTTATTGAGTTTTGCACTAACAATGAAACTCAATCTGAGTCCACAGAGTTTCTGAAATGTGAAAAGGGGTATGGGTTTGTACATACAATATCAAGTCCACATTATCCACAAGCAAGGGAGGTGCTCATATATAACCCTGTCTTACACACTCATACACAGCAATGCCACATAGTACAGCTGCAGTCAGTTCTGCACAGTTAATCTTGGGTCAACATATTCAAACTTCTGTTCCAATGCTTGAGACACAGTTGTTGCCAAAGACTATTTTATTTAAGGCTGTTGAACAAAATTACCAGAAGGTCAAATCTACAAACAAATATTTTTATGAAAAAAGACATTCGGTTTATTCCTTGTCTGATTTAAACCCAGGTCAGTCTGTCCATCCTAAATTAGATAGAGATAAGAGAGGTGACTATTGACAAGTCTACAGAGCTGAGATCATATCTGAGCAGAACCAACAATGGAGGTGTAATAAGGAGAAATGGTAGACATATCCAGGCTACTCCTAAGAGGTCTGATCTGACTAGAGACAGTTCTTACAATAACATGAACAACCTTCACAATCAAGTATATGAGTCTCTGAGTCTAATAACTGAACTAGTCATGATATTTCTGAAAGAGACACATTAACCAGATGAGACCTGTTGCTTTAAAGAGACAGGTTACTCAATATTTACTTGCCTCAATAGATAACTCCCTTATGCCCACACCCTGTGAGAGTTACTTCACATGGGATTGAGAAAAAAACTTGCAGTGAGGTACCAAGATTTGAGTGTTTTCAGAAAAAGATATGTAACAAAATGTCTGCAAACAGGGTAATGCCACCAGTGAGGTATCAAGACCTGTAATGGTTTCAGAAACAGTTGAGCAGCAAAATGCCTGCAAACAGGAAAGTATACTTACAAACTGTAAAACCCGATACTAGAACAAAATGCCTGCAAACAGGAAATTATACTTACAGACTGTAAAAGCCGATACTAGAACAAAATAATGTCACATGCTTTTGAATTTGCATGTTTTCAAAAGTTAAAATTATATGCATGCAAATGTTACAATGTACAATGTGCATAAACGTTTTAATCTCCAATGTACAATGTGCATAAATGTTTTAATCTCCAAACAATGTACAATGTGCATAAATGTTTTAATCTCCAAACAATGTACAATGTGCATAAACGTTTTAATCTCCAATGTACAATGTGCATAAATGTTTTAATCTCCAAACAATGTACAATGTGCATAAATGTTTTAATCTCCAATGTACAATGTGCATAAATGTTTTAATCTCCAAACAATGTATAATGTGCATAAACATTTTAATCTCCAAACAATGTACAATGTGCATAATAGTTTTAATCTCCAAACAATGTACAATGTGCATAAACGTTTTAATCTCCAAACAATGTACAATGTGCATATTTGTTCTGATCTTCAAAGAGAAGTTCATTCTCTTCTCAAGGGAGGAGTGATGTGGTGACTCTGGAGTACCGGGATTATTAGTGTGGCTAGTTTTGGTCTGATCACAGCTCTGTAACCCTAAAGGGATTTTCTCATAAAGTATTGATGATGGAAAAGCACAGGGCTCCAAAATAGCTAGCCACGGCTCAGAACCTATTAATACAGAAGGTAAATTTGCAAGGTAGGAGGATGTTGGTAATTGCTACAGTTTAAGAAGGAGGACTAATATTAGCATGTTTTGAGACTTAAGGTCAAAGTGGGAAAAAATGTTTTTCCTGAAAATATTGTTTTCTTCAGAAAAGTAACTACAGTAAACCTGTAAGTGTATTTTCCATTAGCAACTGATTTCATCTGATAGTTTAAAATTTGTTATAGTTCCATATCAGTAGGCCTGTTGCTATATGTAGCTGGCATTTTAAATTTACAGTATGGTAGCAAACATTAAACTGAAACTGAAGGACTGTATTTCTGTGTAGCTCTTCATGGTTAACTTGTTAAGAGAACTCACCTATCTTGAACTTTTTCTGCTATGAAAAGATTATATAATTTACTTTATTATTTAAATTTCTAAATATATATATATATATATATATATATATATATATATATGTGTGTGTGTGTGTGTGTGTGTGTGTGTGTGTGTGCATTGATCGAAAATATGATACATTTAGCCACTGTATTATAGCATGATTTTTTTTTATAGTACAATCCTTCAAATATTTGAAGTTATGGGCATACATACCCTAATCTAACGCTTCATTGCTGCCATCTACTGGCCAGTCACAAGATAACTCTGTGTAATTAATATGCAGGCTATTAGTTTAGTTTTCTTATATTTACAGAAAAAATATTGCACTTTTAATGATACAGTGTCAGTTTTGCTCATATTCTCCAAATGAAAAATCTGATCACAAATATAATCAAATGCAGACAGATTTTTAAAGCAAACAAGAAAAATGGCAATATGGATCTCTTGTGCATCCACCTTGCCAACACAAAATTTCATATCTATAAAAGGGCCATTATTTCATTAACAGATATATTTGAATAATTTTAAATGTGCAAAACTTGGCAGAAACCATTTTATTTTTTTCTGTCTTGAATGGTTCTGTGAACACAAAGATTGTATGGCAAATCAAATCTAGACCAGTGACTGTTCAGGTATAATAAGGTTCAGGACACAGTTCCTAACACAAAACATAAATCTTGTCCTAAAACAGAAACTGACAAGACAAAAAACTGCAAGTATAAATATTGAAGAATTGTCATCTTTATGTAACTGAAACTCAGAACTATGTTTTACACCACACACATTTATATATATATATATATATATATATATATATATATATATATATATATATATATACACACACACACACACACACACACACACACATATGTGTGTGTGTGTGTGTGTGTGTGTGTGTGTATGGGAGCATAACTTCTTCTCAGTCATTCTAGATATTGATCAACAAATAATAAAAACCAGGGATCTTTAGAAAAGGGTAGGAACAAATTACATAGGAGTTAATGTGTGGCAAAGATCCTCACTTAGACACTGCACAGAAGCAAAGTCCCCTGTCATACTATTTATTTTTTTATTTATTCTTTAATGCAGTTGAGTGTCTGGTTAATATGATTGGATATAACCCATTTACAGCAGAGACGTTAGGAATAAAGCTCTATCAATAAACAATTCATTAGACAACAACAACAGCAATAACAATGTAAAGTGCAACATACAGTCGAACACTACACATTACATGGAATTCAGGTCTGTCATAATTCTCTTAAATAGTCACATACATACATCCACTCATTTATTCATCTGCAACTCTCTTTTCCCCATTTTTACACATGGGGTGGGTGTCACATCAACAATGACCATCATCTACAGCCAATGTTCCTATTCCTGTGAATACCAAGGTATGTATAGCCCTCACTATATTTGAAACAGGGACCTTCCTAAGACAAACTGAGGACACACTGGGGATCTCACAGACTTATGCCTAGAGGATACTGCAACAGTTCCCAGAAATACTCTTGGCACATGAGGACTGGTGTAGCTACTTCCCAATGTCAAGTCAGAACCAAAACAGTACCATGTGCACCTTCCATGGAGTAACACACATTCTTAATGTGCTTGATGAAATTGACTGCACCCATTTTGCTATTAGGGTCTCATCTGGACCACAAGAGAAGCAGTACTGGAATAGGAAAGGCTACCATTCCATCAACAGGCAGGTAGTGTGCAATGCATTGTGGTCCATCACTAACATGTCAGACACACCCTGGCAGTACCCACAATTCTCATATTAGGCATACAGGCTCTCTGTACCATCTCTTCCTGCAAGGTAGGATTCCTCATGGTCAGCTAGTTGGTAGATGTAAACTATTATACTCTTGCTAACCATAGTCACTTCTGTAGCTATAAAGCAACCTAGGTTGCATTAAGTACTAACCTCCTCTTTTGTTATGTGTCCCCTCCCCATTTTGTTTTCCAAAACAACCTCCTGGTGGCTGTTGAGGAGCACTTCAACACCACCTTTTTTTTATAAAACAAGAAACATTTTTGCCTATGTCATAAGTGATAATTTAATAATCATGCATTTATGTAAATGAAAACAAACCATATTGACATAATTTTAGTTGCAAGCATTATATATAACTTGTAATGCATTCATTGTCAGACATTACATAGCTCATTCAAATCCTGCCTTCTTTTAAACCTCATTCCTCATCTGCATGTATCGTGCCCACAATTTCCATTTTTCCCATGTAATTTGCTCCTACCCTTTTCTAAAGATTCCATTCTCAGTTGTTTTATCTCTGTTACTATATTCACTATTTCTAGCACAGTTAGTTTAGACTTTCATTTCCATTTCCTAGTAATTACTTTTTGTCACTGTGAAGGCTGCCAGCCTGGCAAGATAGAATTTTTGTAGATAATTCTGTCATTTGTAAATATTAATGTAAGACACAGACTTATTGTCCTAAATGGAAAAAGCTGCTGTTAGATGTGGAACTGAAAAAAATGAAATAACAGTTCTCTCTGCTGACCATGTAAAACATGTTGAGACCCTTTGATCTAAAGTTGGCTCCAGCCGGTCTAGGGGAAGACATTATTTCTATTGTTTTAATCAAGAATTAAATTGCTAGATTTAAACATGCAAATATATTTTTTTGCTCTGCTTCCTGAACAGCTGCAAGATAACACAAGGAGATGTTAAGAATGTAAATGCAGTTTCTGTTAGCCTGGGTACCCAGGGAACTGTGAAGAATGATGTAATGGGAACCAGGAATGCGATTTTAAAAACAGAGAGAATCAGAGGGCATGAAGCATTTTTGTCTTGACCATCCAACTCACAGCACTGTCTTGCTCTATAAGCAAGTTTATCTTAGAGTTGTGTTTTCTCTTAGAAATAGCTAGAAACTAGAAAGATTAAACTAAGCATTTTTCTGTGATGTCAGAACTGTTCTACTAAATTATTTTAAGTAATTATCTGTGATCTCTGAACTCTTCACTAGCACTCTGTAGTAAGAAGTATTGTCTGGTGTTTTTATTATTTATTATTAAATATTTTAAAACCTCTCAACTGTGGCTGTTTTGTGTAGAGATAATTTAAGCTCTAGAGTACATTGGATATTTCTAGTGATTACTGTACCAAGTCACTCTAATAAGCCTTGACTGTTTAGTTATACTACCAATTGGATAATAATATTGCACAGTAATAATTGGACACCCTTTTAATGGCCTTTGAGTAGCTGATAAATATTAGCTGGGTGGTGGCAGTGATTTCTACCATATTGTGTGCGTAAAAGGGGCACAGCTGGATAACCTGTGCCAGCCTTCCCCAGGAGTGTCTGTGTGGTTGTATAAACTCTTATCTCAAAGTGTGCGTGTGTGTCAGCTACTTGGGCAGGGACACGAAGCACTGGTTGGACAGAGAGGGTGCTGGAGGTTTTAGCTTGCCCAGCTGGATGAGATCTGGACCCTATAGCTGTGCCAGTGGGGAGTCTTATTGGGGACGTAGAGAGCAAGGGGGCAACCAGCCCCGGACTGTGATCTGTGTGCTCTTAATTGAAATTGCACTTTACTGTGTGTATTTGTTATCCTTTCCTCCTATATGAGATGCCTCTCACTGGTGCTAGTGGTGAGGATTGAGGTTCCTTGATTGCTGGGCCAGGGCATGGCATCAATGTCACCCATCATAATTAGACTCAGCAACGCCTTATTAGGTCTAGGCAATTCTGATTCTGTATCATAGCTAAAAAAAATCTTTAGTCATACCAATTTGCTCATCCAGTATTTCTGATAGAGTAGTCTGCAGGGATGTTTTAAAGTCTGCCAACTCATTGCATTCCCAGAAAATATGTTCCAGTTATCTTTTTCTTCCCTATCATGCCTCCAGTACTTGCTATCTACCTGAGGAAAGTTTTTTGGAGTCTATTTGGGGTATAAAATACCTATGTAAACACTTCCAAGCAAAGATCCTCAATCTTCTAGACTTTGTTGCATATTTGGGAGACATACATATACCCCCCAATTGTCTCTTTGTGAATTGCTTTCTTTCCATAGTAGTTTCTTATAGTTACCATGCAATATTTTAGATGGTCTACTAAATATTCCTCTTTTAACAGCAGCTAGATTCTACTAAAGACTCTACCCATATTGTTCTTTTGCTTAAGAGCCCCCTATTTCTTTCTCTTTGCCTATACTCTGATATCAATCCTTGAAAGGGAAGGCAGTCTCTAGCCTGCAGTCCAAATAAATTCTTAGCCCTTTCCCATTATGTTTCCCTCTGTAATTATTTGCTCCCAATACCTTGGTTCTTTTGCCAGTTTCTCCAATAAATTCCAGCCCCCTTCCTCCCTATTGTATGTACCCCTGATTGCAGTTATCCCTTTTTTCCATTCCCATGTTGGCTTAGTTCCTAGAATACTTTTGCAACCCTGTGAATATAATATCCTACATGGTTATTGTTTCTCCTTAAAGATCTGCATCCAAAATCCCAGTCTGTCCTTGTTGCTTGCGATTCCCCCCATTTTGTCATCATCCCTTTCTGCTTTGAATTATTGGTTTCTGCTTGTGCTATGTATTGAAGCCTTAACTGTGTAGCTCTGAAATACCCCTTCAAATTGAGTAATCCCAGACCACCTTGTTCTATTGAAAGAATCAGCTTATCCCACTTGACTCTTGCTATCTTCCCCACCCAGATAAAGTCCTTCAGCTCTTTATTAGTTGCTATCCACAACTTTTCTCAGGTTGATAAATATATGCTTGACCTGTGTATAAAACTAAAGGGACTAAAACTGCTTGTATCTTGCTATCCATATCCATAAAACAGAGCTTCCAGTTTCTCACTTTTTGAATTATCTTTTGTTTGGCCTCTTCCCACATATCCTTAGCTGCCACATCAGAATCATTTTTAATCCATACCCCTAAGTACTTCATTTTATCATGTCCCTATAAATATGGATATTGTTGAAACCAATTCATTTGTGGGTACATAACTTACAGCTATTGCCTTTGTTTAGCTTCATTAATTTTGTATCCTGAAAATATATGAAACTGTCTCAAATGTTCCACAACACTGAAATGTCCTTTTCTGGTTTTATCAGGTGTAAACTAATATCATCTGCAAATAGAGCCAGCTTTTCTTGACTACCATACCAATTACATCCTTGAATTTCTGAGTTCCATATTTTCTTTGCTAATGGTTCTAAATATAATGCAAATAAAAAGGGGAAAGAGGATAGCACTGCCTGGTTCCTCTGCTCAAACAAATTGAGAAATTATCAGAGAGGAACTCACCCACTTGCATTTTCACCCCTGATCCCTCATATATCCTTCTAATTAACCTTATAATTTTATCAGGGAATGCAAATGCTTCCATTGCCCTGCTTATAAACTCCCAGTTTACTCTGTCAAATTATTTCTCTGCATAGGACCTACCAATAACAGTGGTATTTTCTTACATTCTGGTTTCCTCTGACTCATCAGTGTCCTGTTAATGTTGTCAAATGTTTGCCTCCCCTCTACAAAACCAAAATTATTCATATCTATAAATTTTGGCATTGCCTTTGCCAGTCTTTTAGCCATTATAGACAATCACTTTCTAATCATGGTTTAGTTGGAGCTGATGGGTCTTAACCCTCTTTAGGTATTACAGCTACCACTGCTTTCTTCCAAGATGTTGATGCTTCTACTCTTCTTAAAATACTGTTAAACAAAACCTTCTAGACGTTTATCAGTTTTTCCCTCCTAGCTTCCAGTCTTCCACAGGAATACCATCTGTTTCTGTGGACTTTCTTGTGGATTGGTTATACATCACCATTTTTATCTTATCTCCTGCTATCCTGTTACTAATTGAGCCTTATATACTTCTAACTTTAGCATATTTAATTCTTGCATAAATATTTCCATTTGTACATTTTCTTGATCTCCATATTTCTCTGCTTTATACAGACTTTTGAAAAACTTTAGAAATATTTCTAGTGCATCTACATGATCACTTGTTGTCTTTCTTGCCTTGCTAAGGCTCCCTAAGCTTAGCGACAACTCTTTCTACTTTCTGTTGCCTTAGTCATTGCCTTAGTTGTTGTGTTAAAAGTTTTTGAGCTCTGGAGGTATAAAAAAAATGGGTCTACTTTATTTAAATGAAAATGCGTTATGTCGAACACCACTCCATCAACACATATACACCGAATCCCAAAATAGTTGAACGCATGAAACCGTTAAACTAAAAATACCGAATTGTCATACTTGGACAACCCCACAGCCAGAGACATACTACCCACCCAAACAAAATAAATAAACCACAAATATACACCAACCAAAACCCTACTTCTAACCCTACACTAAACCCCACATACACCACTATCTATGCACTATCCTTAACCCCTCCCTAACCCTAAAGTCCGTAACTACCGCACACTTACCCTACGGAGCTATACCCAAGCAAAATAAATAAACCACACACATACACTAACCAAACCCCTACCTCAAACCCTACATTAAACATTAAATACATCACCCATATTACATTACCTATCTATGCACTTACCTTAACCCGCACCCTAATCCTAACCCTAATGTCCTTTACTATCGCACACATACCTTACGGATCTGTAGCTCAGACGAGCCAACCAAAACACTTCCACATTTAGAATTTCATGGTTTTGTGCATATGATTATTTTGCGGTTCGGTGTATATGTGTTGATGGAGTGGTGTTCGACGTAACGCATTTTCGTTTAAATAAAGTAGACCCAAAACAAAGTTAACAGCAATCTTTCTAAACTCATGCAAATTTTCTAAGTAATTCCTTATTTTCTATTTAGCATTCTGCAATTTCTCTTCTTCTTCTTCTTCTGTGAGATTTCCCCATTCTGCAATACTTCAACCTTTGTCAGTCCTAAATAATTCTTGTTACTTCTTAACCATATATTCCTTTCTTTTATTTCCACCTTATTTCTAAACTCCACTTTGATTTTATCCCACTCCCTAGTTATATTTTCAGAATAAATTTATATCTTCTCCAATAACTCCAGAATAATTTCTACTATCCATTCTTTAAATTCCTCTCTTTTCAACAGATAGGAGGGAAAGTGCCAGTGTCTCATTTTTATTTCATTACCCTGCATTTTTATTTTAGTTATTATTGGCACATGATATGAAATAGTTATTGGATACATGTCAAAACTTTCAATTAAATGCATATGTTCATGTGAAATATATGTTCTGTCTATTCTAAGCCAGTTTTTGTATCTTGGGGAATAATATGTAAATTCACTCAGAACTCCTACTACTGAATTCACATCTTCCGCACCAAATATTTTCATGAATGTCTTCAAAAAAATCTACCTTCCTTTGTTACACTTTCCTTTCTGGGCTCCCCAGATACATCTTCCCAGCTGCCAATCAAATTCCATATATCCCACTGATTTCCCTTGGTACATAGAAAGGTCTGCATTTTAGTGTCAATATTTCCACATCTTCAGAGCAGTATGATTGAATCAGCTTACAGTCTTTGCGCCATCTGTTATTAACATAGATGCATACACCACCACCTTCAGCTTTGCCACTCTATACTTTACATCTATCTTCTCTAAAGAGAGTTAGCCCATCTAGTTTAACAGCATTGTCACTAATGTTACTATGCAGCCATGTTTCAGAGAAAATGAACAAACAAGTGTCCCTCACCTTATTTTTTGTGAGCTCCATTCTCAGATAGTCCATCTTATTATCCAGTGGGCAAACATTTGCAAGTAACACTGAAGGTAATGCAGGCCTGTGGAGGGTTCTCTTCAGTTTAGCAGCAGTTCCACCTCTGCAGCCTCTCTAGTTCTTTCACATCTTTTTCTTTTGTTGCTGCTCCCAGGCATTCCAGAACCATCCCTGTGAAGTTTCAGAGCTCTGATGGCATTCCTGTTTAAAATGCAAAGATCCAGGATTTCTGCAAGTGAAGCAGGCCCTGAGTACTCCACAGACAACAGAGATTCAAGTCAGCAGTTTGTTCTAGTAATCCATTTAATTTCCAGTAACGTCCTTCTAGTATAAGTAATTGTGTCCACATAAAAATATCTGGAAAGTGATTTTTTTTGTGTGCAAAAGAAGCAAGAATAAGCATTTCTTCCTGATGAGCTAACAAAGCTGCAGCCTCTCTTTTTTTTTCTTGTACCATGCTATGATGCATGGTATAGCCTGTGCTTATGCTATGTGCTGTTTAGTTTTGTCTTATCTTTATTCATCTCCCAGATTGGGAAAACACTTGAATGCTTTCAGAAAACTTTATCTCCTAACCATTGAAAGAAATAAGTATTCTATTTCTATTGCTCATTATCAGATTGTCTCCATGAAGACAAGAGAACCAGAAACAGAGTTTCTTCTACAAGCACTCATTTATTTGCTATACAATTTTAATTTTTATTTATTTGCTTTCTGTTAAAACTTGTTACTAGATCAAGCCAAGGGCTTTAATCCAGTCATTCTAGGGTTGCCACCTTCCTTCACGGCTAAAACCGGAGCAAAGCCACGCCCCTCGCGTCACCAGTAACCCCGCCCACCCCAACCCCCTCTCCCGCCAACATACCTCCTATTTTGTGATGTCATGACAGCATCACTCAACGGGAACACCCTCTTTTTTCGTTCCCGCCGCCTGCTTTTGGCTGATTTACTATGCTTTTCTGTAAAAAAAGCATAGTAAATCAGCCGATTTACAAACTCCGATAGTCTGTTTCCTTTTTGAAACAGAATACCGGAGTTTGTACAGTGTTTTCTGGACTACCGGAGAATCAGTTTGATTTCCTGATAGTCCGGAAAAAAAACGGAGGGGTGGCAAGCCTAAGTCATTCCGCTATGCAAGAGTGAAAAAAGCACATCAATTATTCTTGTATCCTGATTTTTGTTTTGACCAGACTTTTCTTCTTTTTTTACATTGCAGTTCCTATATTTCTTAAAAATTAACAATGAGAAAGAAAAAGGAAAAAAATAGGGGCACCTACACTACAGCATCTAGACAACTCAGTAGCCAGTGACATTACACTCAAAATTACTCTGAGAACTTTACTTTATAGCATGCTAGTTATATCATGTATTATAAAAACACCACTAAGAACAAAAATGTGTTTTACTTTCAGTAATCTCTTTCCTTCTTCTCCCCAGAAATTCTCTTCCAAACATTAATGGCATGAAGTAATGCATATGCTTTAAAGTCCCCTACAAGTTTAACAAAGTCAAAAAAGTTCAATATTTCCAGGTTTTCTTGTTCTGTCATTTCACAAATATAATTAATGCTATGTAATCCAATATTTATTTGTCACCTGCTAGTTTTATTCCTGTTTATTTCCATCTCCTAAATCCAGTCTCTGCTTCATTTTCAGTACACTCCCAATTCTTCTAGCTGTTGTGCTTTTTTTCTGTCTCTCAAACATTTTCCATTGAAACATTGGAAAAGGTTTCACTAACACAGTCTCTCTGTGACTTTTATTATCAGAAGAACAAGAATAAGAATATCCTTCTGTTTATTTTCTCCTTAACATGCTCTGCATCAAAAAATAATGTTGTCCCTTCACAAAAAAATATTCTGAAAACAGCAGAGGTACAGCAGCTTGAATCTCACATGTGCTTCTCAACATTCCCTGATTAGTAGAATTAATGTATCCCTCTTCTGCTTGGTGTGCAGTGAATAATCATTTTCTCAAACACTCTTACTGTGTCCCTCTTTTAGTACTTTGTCCTTCTGCCACAGTTTTGTCAGGATCTATTCTTTCTGCTGGTAGGATTTCATCTTTACTATTAAAAGTATAGGTTGCTTTTTCATGGACAGGTTTGGAGCATACACACAATGTGCCCTTTCAGTTACCAACTCCTGTTATGGGATTCCAGTCCAGTTACTTGTTGGTGCTTTCATAAAATTAATACAGTCTGTTCCTTCCAGCTTCACTGGCATAGCAAAAAATCTCAGTTTTTTCCCTACATGCTTTGTCCTCTAATTCTGTTATTTTTTGAAACATGTCTTCTGCTTTCATATTCAGCCAGCCTTTTCTTCACCTCTGATGTTTGCAGTTTTCTTACCTCATCTGAATATCTTTTTAAAGCTTCCAACAGTTTTTCCAGCCTTTTGTTACTTGAGCTAAAATACCCATTCAGTGTTTCATTTATTTTAATCAGCTATGAGTACATTTCACTTATTTCTTTCCCTCTAGGTTGCTGGAAGTCATGTCTTGTACCAAAGCTGGAGCTTGCACTGCTTTTTGCTGAACAGCTGCAGAATTATTTCTAGTCAGTGTTCTTTTTTGCTGGCAGCTCAGCAGTGCACTTACTAGCCAGTTACCGAAATTTGACCAAAAATATCAGTTTACTGGCACTCTCTTCTGAGTTTCTGTTTTCACACAGGGAAAACTGAAATCAAACTGTTACTCAGTGTGCAGACATCTTGGAAGTCCCACTTCAACACCACCTTGTCCCAGACACAGGTAGTCATTCAGTCACTCCTGGCCTGCTCAAACCCTCTTCAGTATGACCCTGCTACTGGAGACAGGATGTTTACCCCCTGCTGCCTCCTACAAAACATGATCATGTGTTGGCCTGGTACACAACTGACACAGCCAATCACAGCAATGCATCTCCCTCCATTGTTTCTCCCACCATTGATGATAGTAACAGTGTTCAACTAATGGCAAACTGGCAACCCCTCTGGTAGGTTTGTGGATGGTGCACAGCTACACAGACAAAGAGGCAGCATCTAGTCCACAGCTGTGGGCCATGACATTCACTTTGCAAAAGTGCGATTTTACACATATAATATACTTAATGCATGTGGTGTTACCTGTGGGCTGTGACAAGTGGTGCATGGTCAACTTAGAGTATACCCCAGAATTTTTTCTTTAAATGATACACAAAAAATTTGTTTTCATAAGGTATTTGCAGTGTTAATAGGTCAGTGGCACACACGCTAGTTATACTGGCAGGCTTTGATTGAAGTGTAGAACAGCAAGATTTAAGAAACATGTGTAGGGCTATACAGTGATTGCTTGACTGTACTGTCAGTTACTAACTTTGATGACTTTACCTTTTCACAGAAAATGTTATTTGCATTGCCAAAATGAGATCTGTCTTGCCTTGTAAACATGAAATCTGTTTTTGATTTTTTGGGGGCTGTTATTGTCTGTTTAATGGTTTTCAAATACAGGAAAAACTGCAGCATTGGCCTTGTCTGTAAATTAACTTCTGGGTGAGTACTGCTTATGTCATTCATGCTCAATGTTTCCCTTAGATTTGGAAAATGTCATATGCAATACCCCCTAAGAATAGTGGGGGTGATGGTTTCCTTGATCGTGAGCATGTGTAGGCATGGGAGCTTGATGCTGAGTTGCTCTAATGACAGGCTATGATGGACACAGGGAAATGCTTGGTACTGACCTAACAGGTCTGCAAGACCTAGACCTTGACTGAGAGGTTCTGTCACATGCTGTGGACGTCTAGCAAGGACTGGCTGCCTTCTTCTTGGGGTGAGACACGCAAATCCTTGCAGCACTTTCTTCAGATACACATGGTGTCTGAATGACTCATCTGCAAGATATGCAGGCACAGCTTCATCCACATCCAGATGTGTCCCCAATGTGTGCATCTGGAAAGTCTTTATTGGTATACGCATGGACGCTGACATGGAAATATCATGTGTGCAATCATACTGCACTCCATGATCATTATGGCATTGCCTTTGGTCTGTACCATTCCCATGTGCTGGAAAATTTCATCACATATTCCCTGTAGTACTCTAACTATCTCTTCCTGGCTCTCAGTGGCAGCATCCTGGGCATAACTATGTCATGCCACATTTGGGTAGATAGGGCTTGTATGTCTCTGCAGCTAACTATGAAATATATCTTCACCTGACACCTTTGTGATGACAGTAGGTACTGCTACCTCTGAAAGGGTAGTGTCTTCACCAAAGGGTTCAGGCTGTGTACAAGAAGCAGCTGTTGAGCTGTATGGTGCACCCCACCTGCTGTAATGTCATTTCCTTGTTATGCTGAATGCATGAGAGCATCTGTCACTGCCTAATGAGTTATCTACATACTGTAGTATAGGAGACCCTGCCAGTACACTGTAACTATGTGCCACTGTTCTCAATCTGTGTCATGAGTATGAAAATATCATTGGTGACAGGCATTCTACTGTCAATATCAGCCTGCTGTGCTGAAGGACAGGAAGTGGTTGTTTCTGGTACTCACCCAATGAAAAAATATGTTAAGATGTGGTTAATATGACCTGTGACAGAATGATTTTCTTTTAAAGGTATGACGCCTTGATTTATTATGCAGCATCTGCAGAGTCTGTGCTACACCTAAAGTTGATGGAGTACCCGATGATTCAACATGTAAGAGTTATATGTAAGTAGGTTTCATACCAAGTACATCTAATCAGAATTTAGTAAAGCCAGCTGCAAACTAACCTTCCACAGTACTCTGGGAGTCTAAAAGTACTGACATCAGCACTTTGGATGATTCCCACAGTATCCTCATCTGCATTACTCATCACTCCTTACAGTGAGAAGGTGCTTCTCATCCCATGTTAAAGGTTGGAGTGTGGAAGCTCCACTATGGGCAGTTACATTCTACCTAGCCTTTGCCCTGGTGCACTCCAGCAGGTCATTAACACTTTTCCTATGTTGTGCCAAGGTGTGGTCCCTTCCCCTTCCAGCAGTTATGTCATCCACTACTTGATTCCACACCTAAACTATCTGTGCTGTTTTGGTCACCCTTTTCAAAAAGGCTTTTTTCAGATGTTCTCAGAGCATCTGTGAGGATGTGATTTCTCCTCAGGACTGAACTTATCTCTCCTACATAATGCTCCCTACTACAGCAACATTTTCTAACCTGCAAGTATGCAAGGCAACAATTCCACGTAGCTCAAATTTATGTAACTTTAAGTAATTCTGGGTTATATGTTTCACTGAATAATTGAAAAAAGTAGCACAAACAGTGAAGCATTAATTCAAAGTTCTGGATTTGTCTTTTCTTTGTACTAGTATCTCCATTATGCATTGCTTTGCTTCTCCTTCTTTAACTACTCAGCTTTACACCTGGGAAATCAGTCACACAGGAGTTCAAGTTTTGATACAAGCTGTATGATTAGTTCTTGTCAGCTCCATTATCTACAGATGTTTCCTACTTCCTGTGGTCATTTTTTCCAAGAGTGAAAAAATAAACTGAAACACATAAGGACTCCCTTCACATTGCCCCAAGTATTGACTGCATTTGATCAATGTTCACTCTCCCTGTTGTGTATTTTAGAAATCCTATTAATATTAAGGCCTTGTTAATGTTTAGCTAACAATATTCCTGGCATGCTCATTTTCTTGTTTCCTGCTATAGCCAGATAGTTGACTGCCTGGGTATTAGGTGTTTGGCTCTATTCCATCACTCTGCATACTTCATCTAGGAAGATAATATATTTCTTTCTGATCTCTTGCCTGTTTTCAGCCTATCTTCCATTTATTTCAACCCATTTTTCCCACCACACTAACCTACTTTCTCTGCTCCTCCCTGTAGTACATCCACCTTTCTATGCCTTCTCCCTTTTTTCTCAGTTAACACTTGATCTAATTCTCCTAATCTCCTTTTCTCTACTGTTTTTGTACACTGGTGTTACCACTTACCTGCTGCTTTGTTCTCTTTCTCCATCTGGTGGTTTCATTCTGAATCAGTCTTGCACAATGATGAGCATGTATTTCTTTACTTTCTAGCATAGTTAAAAAGGATTTATAATTATATTTATCAGTAACCTGAAACACTGACAGATTAAAAGGATGTGAATTAACATGTGCTTTCTAAAGTAGAAGAAATCTGTTAACTATAATGATTATCATTATTTACATAGTCTAATCTGCTACCATTTTTCACAAAAAGGCCAATTTTAAGTAGAACAGAGCAAGCAACATTTTGAGCCAAAATTAAGGACTTCTCTGAAAATAAGGGACAGATGAGGGATGCAGTCCCTGCAGTTATATACATACATGCATGTTTACATACAAATATTTCAAGCATGGCATTAATGCCCTTCTAGCCTGCCAATATACCGAAACACTTGTTCTCATAATAAGTGTACAGGCTGTTCTTAAAATATCTAAACTAATACTTATTTTAATGTAATTTGGTAATAACCCACCAGACTGCCAACAATTAAATATGATGTCCCCCACTTAAAATCCGAGTCAGTAATTAAGGACCCTCAATCCTCACCACTGACTCCAGTGTAGGAGCATCACAGAAAACACCAGAGCACAGAGCACACAAGAGGAGAATTTGACAGTTTCCATTAAATGCACAACAGGAACATGCTCTATTTCCTGGGACCGGACTATACACCTCTGTCCACCCCAAATAGAATCCCTTATTATGCACTTCAGAGCAATGTGTTCCAGTTTAAGACCTCTAACTCACTCACACTCCAAATAAATTTAAATCTCACACACTCAAACATTTATTGGAAGCCTGACATAAATTTCCAGGTGTGTCCCCTCCCCAATACAAATGGTAATGCTGCCACCAAAGTCAGATAGGTCTACATGCCCTTCAAAGGGTGATCAGTTATTAAAAATTAAATATCAAAATAAATGACAGCTATGACCAGAAGCAGCCAGGCATTCATGGTGACCTGGGGAGTATCAAACAGGTATAAGCACTCTTTAATCTCTAAGGAACAAACTGATTGTCCAGCCACAATGTAAAGTAATGAAAAAACATTTAATAATAAGTAAAATGGTTAAAAGAATGTAAATCAATAACTTTCAATAAACACCAGAATTCAATCACCAGAAATATAAAATTAAACAGCACGATAGAAGTCCATCATCTTAGAAAAACTCTATCTAAATAACAAAACTTTCCTAATCTGACTACATAATACTGCCCCTGATCTAACCTGAAACATAGCAGCAAGGCAAAGGCAGGCTTACAGTTTTTGGTGAGCCTTTTTCCTTGGGTATCCACTGCACAGCACTAACTGCACTTCAAATGACTTCAGCAGTCTCTTTTTATAGTCCAGGTTAACAGTCTCAACTGTCTTATTTTAAAAATGACAGTCAGCTGTTTGAAAAAGTTTTTTTCCTGTCAGTCAGCTGTTCAAATAGTCACATAGCAAACAGGAATATTCTAATGGCATCACCTACTGATCAGATGATTCTCCACAAACAGTTTGTACTTTAGAATCTCCCTCACAAACCTGCAGTTAGAAATGTACCAAAACACTGACAGATTCTTTAAACATGTTGTATAAACAGGGAAATACTCAATATTTTAAAAAGTATTTACATTTTCACAATTAGATATGATGACCGGCTAATAACCCACCAGTCTGCAAACAATTAAATGTGACATTCCCCACTTACAACCTGAGTCAGCAATTAAGGACCCTCAATCCTCACCACTGACTTCAGTGTAAGAGCATCGTGGAAAACACCAGAGCACAGAGCACACAAGAGTAAGAGCACAACAGGAAAATGTTCTGTTTCCTGGAACCGGACTATATACTTCCATCCACCCCAAATGTAATCCCTTAGTATGCACTCAGTTTAAGACCTCTGACTCACTGACACACAAAATAAATTTAAATATCACACACTCAAACACCTGTGGAAAGCCTGACAGATTTATAGCTGTATCCCCTCCCCAATACAAATTGTAATGCTGCCACGAGAGTCAGACAGGTCTACACACCCTTCAAAGGGTGATCAATTTTTAGAAATTAAATATCAAAATAAAGGATAGCTATGACCAGAATCAGCCAGGCATTCAAGGTGACTTGGGGGAGTATAAAACAGATATAAGTACTCTCTAACCTTTAAAGAACACACTGCTTGTCAAGCCATAATGTAAAGAAATGAAAAACATTTAATAATAGGTAAAATGATTAAAAGAATGTAAATCAATAACTTTCAATAAACACTAGAATTCAATCATGAGAAATATAAAATTAAACTATATAAAAGTCCATCATCTTAGAAAAACTCTATCTAAATAACTAATCTTTCTTAATCTAACTAGAGAATAATGTCCCTGATTGAATCTAAAACATAACAGCAAGGCAAAGATAGGCTTTTTGGTGAGTCATTTTTCTTGGGTATCCACAGCACAGCACTGTAATTGACTGCAACTCTAAACTAACTTCCGCTCTTAACTAACTGCCCTTCAACTGACTTCAGCAGTCTCTTTTTATAGTCCAGGTTAGCAATCTCAATGTCTTATTTTAAAAATAACAGTCAGCTGCTTGAAAAAGGTCTTTTTCCTGTAAAGCAGCTGTTCAGATAATCACATAGCAACCAGGAACATTCTAATGACATAATCTACTGATCAGCTGATTCTCCACAGGCAGTTTGTACTTTAGAATCTCCCTCATAAACATGTGCAATTAGAAATGTATCAAAACACTGACAGATTCTTTAAATATTTTGTATAAACAGGGAAATACTCAACATTTTAAAAACTTATTTACATTTTCACAATTAGACATGCTGGCATACAATACAAGTCAATCTGAGAATATTCACAAATCTCCTGCCAGACATGCTAACACAGATGACAGTGATTTCATTTTCTTCATAGTCTTTTCCATGCATCAGCTGCTCTCTCAAGAACTAATTGGTACACTTTTCATTCCTATAGAATCTTCTACATAGGTTGTCTAATGATTTTCTACTACTTTTTGATAACCCCAAACATTCCCACAGGTAGTTGTCCAAATGCCCTATATACCTGAATAAGATCTCCTTTTAGATATCTATGAGGCACTGCACAAGTTCAGATGTTTTAGTCTTCCATAATAATTTACATTTTCACATCCATGGATGCCCTTGGTATATTTCTGCTACACTCTTTCCAGTTTACTCATGCTTGTTTTCTTATAAGGTTTCCATATTTTTATTCTATCCTCAAGTTTGGGTCTACTGCAAATAACAAACAATGACTTCATCATTTCTGATTTCCTAGATTTTATAAATCTTTTTATACAAACTATAGTTCTATAACTATCATTAATCAATTGGTTGATATGATTAGAAAAAAACATAAAGCTGAATCTATCCATATATTCAGGTCCTTAAATGAATCTACATTGTCAATCACTGTGTGCTGTATTAAATATTCACCTTTCAATTTATGTCTCCTAAATCTCATATACTTAGTTTTTTGATGTATTTATTAGCATATTATTCTCCTGTGCCTAAATGGTCAATTTAGTTAAGCTGTCTGTAAAGCTGAATGCATAAGAGGTGTTAAATCAGGGAACAGAAGAGGTGTCTTCCTTGTCCTGAGACCAAGTCTCTGTTGCTGCACATATATTGTGTTGGAGTTGCAGGAGGACCTCAAGCTTAGACATCCTTTTTTATGATTTCTGGCACCAAGTACTGCCACCTTAAAATGTTCTGAGTTCTGAGTTGGAATTTGCTAAGTAGGAATATTGAGCAGGTGAACACTGCCTAAAATGGCACTGTGTTAGTAGCAAATGCTGAGACATGCAGACCATCTTTTGCAAAGTAGGTGGATCTGTCAGCCACCTTGGTGACTGCCTAGGGTGCCACTTGACAGGAGTACTTTTCTGTCTTGTTTATTTATTGTCTCCAATAAAAAAGAAATGCTGCTGCCACAGTGTCCGTCTTCAAAGTATGGCAGCAGTGCCTATACAGACAGTGCTATATGCCTCTTGGTTCTGGGGTTTCAGATCAGTTTTTGCCCCTGATTTACACAATGAATCCTGATTTGTTATGGATATCAAGAGTGGGAACCATTGTAGATACCTATTGGAATTATTTTTACCATTAATTGAATGAATATTGGAAGTCAATTAATGATTTTTTGGTTCTCTTTTTTAGATAATTTCATTTGTTTCCTAAAATATATTATTCAACACTCCCTCCTGTACCTCAAAGCAAGTTAAAAAGGTTTCCCTTGTTATTTAAAAATGTTATGACTGTGTGTGGTGCCATGGAATTGATTGAAGGAACCAGCCAAAAGCCCAGAATTTTTGAATGTTGGAGTAAATAATAATGGCTGTGGTGAAAACTGAAACAGCAGCAGGAAAAGACAGAAACATGCTACACTTGAGATGCATCTTATCCAGAACATTCAGGATGGTAGCGGATAAGTTTTTTGGGGAGGGGGGCTGGCAGGCAGCTAGATATTATGGACAGTAGACAGCTTGATCTAGCATGAATGTGCACGAAGTAAGTTGTAGTGTTGGAATACTTGATATTGCAGCTGACTACTGTGTTTTTGTGTAAAACAGAATGCAATTTGCTGTGGCCCTTTATTTGTTTGCTTGTTTGTTTGTTTATTGCAGTTAGACATCGAAAATGGGCACAATCAATAGTGTGGCAATAATTGTTGGGTATGAGGGTTGTATGCTGTGGATAAAAAGTGACTGATCCTAACATCATTTGCCACACTTAAGCTGTTGTGCAACGCAAGTTGAAATACATTAGTGTGACCTATCTCTGTCTTGAAGCAAATTGAAATATATTACTGTGGCTATTTTATCACAATTATACATTTGGGTGTATACAGTCAGAAATGTGACTATTACTGCTGGGTGCCATGGTGGTGTGGATGAATGTGGCTGACAGTACAATTTACCCATTTTAAGCAATCATTAATCTGACTCTGCAGAACTAGTGTGTACTTGGGTAAGTAAGTTAAAATTCTTTATTGTGACTGTTGTATAGCAATCTTCTTAAAATATAAATATATTGTTGTGACCATTTGTAACCATACTCAGACATATGAGGTATCCACAGTCAACAAACTAGCTATAACTGCTGGGTACATGAACAGTTTGGTCATAAAAGTAATTTACATCTACTGTTGTTTGATCACAGTAAATAGTCACTTAGATAGCTTGACAGAAAAGGTGTCACACTTTTTGATTTCCTGAAATCAGTCTAAAATGTGACTTACTTGTGCATATGTTTATGTTGAGAATGTTGCAGTGCATCTAAGATTAACTAGATGGCCATAATTTCTTTCATTTGTCCATTAAAGGCAAACTTCAGCAGTGTGCACAATAAGTGGCTATCTTTTGTGGTCTGGCCAAATGTATGTGAAAGCAACTCATCTTTGGCACAGTGATATAGCAAGCAATATTTCCATCATATAGTTTGATTCTCTGGTTAAGTTCTTGACTGTGGTTCCTTCTGTGTGATGGCTTCTGTCCCCACTATCTCTGGGTGGGTTTTATCATGGTGCTTTGTTTTCCTCTGATATCCAAAAGAACTGAATTGTGAATTGATTCTAATTTGCCTACAGGTAACTATGTAGGGTGGAACAATAGTTCACTGAGTAGCATTGTTGACTTATAGCAAGAAATTATTTGGTTCAGTTCTTCACTGAGGTAATGATTTGCAGAGTCTGCATGTCATACTTATGTTCATGTGCATTTTGTCTGGGTACCTTGGTTTCCTCCCACATCCCAAAGACATTAAGTAGATTGGCAACTGCAAAGCATCTGTAAGTTATCTATGCAGGGTGACACAGTGACACAGTGAGTAACATTGTTGCCCCACAACAATATTTTCTCTGATTCAGTTGTCTTCATTACATCCCTTTTGTGCAGAATCTGCATGTTTTCCCTGCGTTCATGTGCATGACTACTATAAATTTCTCCCACAGTCTAAAAACATGCAGTAGGTGGATTAGCAGCTCTAAATTGTCCATAGATGAGTGTGCAACATGCATGGGATACAGATGAAAGGTCTGGCAATCTACTTCCTTAATCTACTAACCAAGTAAACTCTGTAGATAGTATTGGCTGTTCATGCAGTTGCTTTAGAAATCAGAAGTGATCCAGGAACAGAAGATGGATGGATGGATAGAAGCATGAAGTGTAAGGTAAGTGAGTGAATGTGCATGTGAGACTGTGTGTGTGCACATGTGCATGAATCCTGTGATTAACCCAACTTGTCAGTGCCAGTATTAGTATGAGTGTGCATGTATGACAAAGTAATATCTCCACTTTTATCTGTTGACACATACAATAGTGAGTGACACATAAATAACATGTCTGGAAAGCAGTAAAAACAAAGACCCATTAAGGAGTAAAAATTTCCAAGAAATAAGACCCGAAATACATCACAGAACACTGAGATTCTCAGAGCTTTTGTGGGGCTGGTAGCCCTCACACCCCTGGCTATTTAAGGAAATTTTGACACAGGCTTGGTAGGGAGTTCCCATCCAGAACCTCTGACCTCGCCACCACTTAGTCTAAACGTAGCCATGCTCAGAAATACACAGAAGGTCACTATAGCTTGTGTGGGGGATGGAAACAGTGTGGTTATTATTTCTTTTACTTTTCTCACAATTAAACATTAGAAGTATGCACAGAAATTTGATATTGCTTGTATTGGGGCTGGGGAATAGTGTGGCTATTTCTTTAACTGTTCTCACAATAAAATCTTAACAGTTACACAAACAGTTGTTATATCTTGTGTGGAGGCTTGTGTGAGAGATAGGAATATTGTGGTCATTATTCCTTTATACATTTTCCTCACAATCAAACTTCAGATGAGGGCAGAGAAGGTCAACAGAGCTTGTATGTGGGATGTGAACAACATGGTAATTATTTCTTTAACTTTCTTCACAATCAAACCTCAGAAGTTTGCATAGAAGGTTGCTATAGCTTGTCCAGGGACACTGTATTGTCTAAGAGTAATAAGCTTAAATAGATTACTGTGATCTCAAACCATTAGACATGTATACTGGTGGATATCTTTTGTGGAGGTAGGAGTAAGTATGCATGCTGTCTACATACGTCTGACAGCAACAAGCTGAAATATATTAGTGACCATTGTTCTTTCACTTTTGTCCCGGTTTGACATCAGATGGTAAACAGAAGATGGCTGCACTTTCAGAGTAAGGATAAGGAGACATGTTTTGCATATATGTAATGACAAGAACAAGCTGAAATATATGTCTGAATACTTTTTACACTTTTATCCTAATCCTATACCAGAGAAGCACACGGCAGGGGGAAACAGGACTGACAAGCAAATTCAGCTCCCAGATATGATTTATTGTATATATCCTCACAAGAATTTGTTTTCTTAGTCTATTATTTGTCAGTTATTAACATTAAGCCTTGAATTTATTTCCTTGCTCATGTTTTTCATTGGATCCAAAGGTGGAGAAAAGCCCTAAACTGTATTCAACAGCATTTGGAAAGTCCTGGCTTCTGAAGGCCTAGTGGCGCCTGACTTGATTCAGCTATTTCCTTCAGAATTATAGTGAAGTCTTAGCCAGGTTAGGTGTGTTGAAAGGATGAAAAAAAGAATGGCACTGGAAGGCCAGAGGGGGGAATTGAGGATATGAGGGTGGTAAGAGCCAATGGGTGCAGGGGAAAATGGTATGCATTAAGACGGGGATATCATGGAGGGTGGAGGAAATGGTAGATATGAGGTGTGTGCTTTACAGTCTTTGTCTAGGGCTTCATTTTACCTAAGGTCAACCCTGGCCACAGAATATGTAAGAGTTGACTGTACTTCTCTATTATCCAAAGTAGAAAGTAGAAGCATGCTTAGGGGGAATGAATGCCATATGTTTTTAAATCATTTGAAGCAAGAATTAAGTCACATAGTACCAGTAATCTTTATTTGTCTTCAGGCAACACAGTGGCACACAGCTCAGCCAAAAAATTGCTGAGTCAGTGAGTCCAATATACATATTTATTTGTTGCAACATGCACATTTTCTTGGACCACCATGCATACATTGTGGTTTTATGAGTTGTTTACAATGAGACACCACTACATTTTTCTGTTAGCTTATTACAAGTATTGTTCTGCCTTGCAGTGCTTCCTATGCTCCTTAGAGTACATGCTCATATTGACTGTTTATTGCTGCAGCAGAATGGGTGATCTCATCAGATAGTGCCTTTCTCTCAACTCAATCAGTAAATAGATATGACACGACTAATACAAAGTGGCTGCTATTTACAAGGGGATGTAAATTAGTCTCTCAGTCTTGCATATTATTACGCTAGTTTTGTCCACAAATGCACAACATTGTTTCCTCCCTAGTATTCCATGCAACCTGTAATGACAGCCATAATGCTGCTTTAATTTTGACATATAGTACAAGGTTATCTGTTGGTTTTAAAACAGTGTTACCAGAAATCTATAAAATTGTAAGTGATGTGCCACACTTCATGTTCAATAATTGTCAAAACCTGAAACAGAAACTTTGCTACATGGAAATTAATCCTAAGCACAAATTTATGCAGAGAAGGAAAAAGGGAACTTTCCCTTGTTATAATTGTTCTTGTAAATTTATTCTGAAATCAACAGAATTTATACATCCAAATAGCAAGAGAATCCTACATTTTTCATGCTATGCAAATTGCAATACTGAAAATGTGGTGTATTTTGCCACTTGCACAGCGTGTTTAAATTTGTTTATGTAGGGAAGTGGAATAGAAAACCTAAAGATAGGGTACTTGAACATTTGCTGGATATAGCTAGAGGCTAAGTTACTAATTTGTTCTCTAAGCATGGTAAGGAAAAGGGCTCTGAGCAAAGTTTTAGATTTAGGGTCATTTAGATACTGATATAGAGAAAGAGGGTGGTTATCTAAAGAATCTTACTGAAGTTGCTGAAATGAATAGGATTTTACATCTCGATGCCAATAATCCACCTGGTTTGAATCTAGCCATTACCATTAAACCTGATTTAAGAAAAAAAAACAGATGAAGCTGTAACATTGTACATATATGTTGTGAAGTTTTTATGTAAATGTTTCATGTGCTTTTATCTTTATATTGTGCTCCATCTTTAAGTTTTTTTTAGTTAGTATTAATTGGCTCTATTTCCTCATTGGTGGTTTTTATCATGTGATTGGTTTAAATGATATTTTAAAGGATTCTTTGTTACTGAGATATGCTTTTACATTGAGAAATGAAGAATTCCCAAAAGCTTTGTATACGGTTGAATAAATTGTTTATTACTATAATGGCTGTGATGGCCTTCCTTTACCCTGGACCAGTAATCAAGGAGCCTCAATCCCCACAGCTGACACTGGTGGGAGATGGTCACTGAAAAGAGGAATGGATTTACACAGTATTTTAAGATTCAGCTCTCTGCATCAAGTACAATTTCCTCCAAGAGCACACAGGGAACACACTCCAGACCTGAGAGTGGACTATCTCGCTCTCCAGATCCCAAACATGACTCACTTTGAAGCACTGTGCCTCAGTTCCAAGTAGCTGGGTATTTGATTTTTACACATGTACACACTCCTAGGAAGGGGTGGTACAGATTTACTAACTGTACCCTTTCTGCCCAGACTATAAGGTAACTTTGCTGCCACCAGTCAACCACTCTCAGGCTCTTACAAGGGTATCCAATTATACTGAGTAAAATCAATACTGACATAAATAGTAGAGTGCAACCAAAACACCCAGGCTTTTCAGAGTGGCCAAGACATCAATAAAATAAGCACAAGTACTCTCAAAATGTTAAAAGCATTCTCTGAAAGACCAGCCACAATGAAAGGTATAAACATGTTTAATAATAAATAATAAAGTAGAAAACATGAGAATACTGACTATCTAAATACAATAAACACTAAAGTTTCAATCACAGGAGAAATATAAATAGCACAGTTGGACAGATTCAAACAGATGCAGAAAAACAATACTCAACTAATTTCACTGTATTTCCTGTCTAAAAAGTAACTGTTCCCTAGCTAACTTAATTAATACAGCAAGGCAAGATTAGATGCTGAGATGCTTACTTCTACAAGGCAAGCTGATGAGTTTCTAACAGAATGAATTGAATAACTGAACTAATTCAATTGAACAGACTATGATAATGGTCATAGATCTTTATATCAGTTTCCAAAGAAAACAAAACAATACAGGCTGCTGTGAGAGTTCCATCCTCTCAGTGCTGGTAAATCACATTTGATCACCTGACTCTGGTACAATACACACTCAGAGCCCCACCAAGATCTGTTGCAGTATTTGAAAATTATGGAACAATTTCAAAAACTTCTACTCTTCTTTGTTTAAATATATATATTTATCAGTTAATTTAACACTGCTGATATATTTTTAACATAAGCATCTGTACAAGTCAGTGTGATAGTCAAATGGCACAAAATTATTTACTAAAACTCCAGCCAACCATGATGTTACATGCCACACATGCACCATTCCCCCTCTCCCTGGCACAGATGGCAACACCTCACATCGTCACACTGGCGTTGAGCTCCTGTGTTCTTTTGTGAGTTGTACTAAGAATAGCCAAATTCTAGAAACTAGATCACGGCTTTAATAATTTAGTAGACCCTTCTACACTGGCTAAAGTTTACTCAACTTGTGGTAGTTTAAAACTGTTTGTCAGCACAAAGTTATACCCTCTTTAGGACCTAGGAGCCAAATAAATTTTCATTGGAGATAAGCATTTCTTGTCTATATGTCTAAATATCATAAAAAACTCACAGCAGCCCCATATTCTATGACCAGTTTGTATAAGTATATAAAAGAAATGGAAGGAAGAAGGTCTCAGGACTATATGGACTTCTAGTGGACCTGTACCAGTTTCTTCTGACCTAAGCAGTGGAATTTCTTAAAGTGTGGAATTTTCATAAGAAGGTTTCATAGATCAATGCACCTGGCTTGTGGAAGTCAGCCCCATAGGCCATGTTACCTAAATCTGTTAAAGACCTCATGGAAAGTAACCCTATAAGGCCATGTTACCTAAACCTGGTAAAGACTCCAAAGATCCTTTGGGATACAGACCTACCCTGATTTTAAATGTAAGTTAAAATATTTATATGACATAATAAGCAGCTAAATTCAAAGGTTTCATCAGTAAATTAGTTGATCTTAGTCAGGCAGGATTTACTCCCCTTAGGCATGAGATTGTATTAGGAGATAAGTAGGACTCTTTAAATGTGCAAGTAGCTGTACTATTCCTCAAACTGCTCTCAGTGTAGACACACAGAAACCTTCTGATAGGCTATCATGGAGTTATTTATTTGCTGTCTTGAAATGGTCTGGCTTTCAGTATAAATGGGTAAATTGCCTGGACATGCTATAGCAAGCTATATCAATAGGTGTCTATGCCCCTATGATCATGTTTCACAATATCTTACCTTGGCATATACTATATCAACCACAAATACTTGACACTCAATAAATAATTAAAAAAAGAAAGAAATAACATTTTATGAGGGGGAGAATTTACTTTGATGGATTGGAGTGAAAAAAAATTGTGAGGAACTTTGCGTGGGATGATTGCTCTGTAGTCAGGAATTTGAGAGAAAGCACAGTTGTGTAAATAAACTTACAATAACATGATAATGTATTCAGTAGTTTTAGCTCTATGGTTTGTATCCTGCCAAAGATATAACACCCAACAAGATTCCAAAGCTTCAGTGTACTTTCCATGAGCCAAAACTGTCTTGCAGCATGAGATGAACTGACTAAAAGAAAAGTTTGGATGCCAAGCCCTTCAGAGCTTTCCTGCCAATGGAGATATGGTAGCTAAGCCCAGAAAGGACAATGTTAGGAAGAACAAAACATAAATAACCACACCCTGGCATAATCAACACACTGAAAATCAAGTGAGATAGAGGGAACAGCTACTGCAGCAGTGATCATTCAAACATCTACTGTTATGGTAGGTTTACTTATACAACTGTAATATGTTCATCATACTAATCCCTGTTGCTTTAGCTATATATATATATATATATATATATATATATATATATATATATATATATATATATATATATATATATATATATATATATGTGTGTGTGTGTGTGTGTGTGTGTGTGTGTGTGTGTGTGTGTGTGGATTACATTAACTTATTATATTTGGGAGATAGAAAGAGAACAGTTCAAGAGCGCGTAGACAATGGTCCTTGCAAAGCCTGAACTAGACCAAGAGAAGGAGTCAAGCTTATAGTGCTTTGCAAAAGTATCTATAGACGACCAAGTTGCTGCTTCTAGAATACTTATAGAAAAGCCATAGAGGAAGCCAAGGTCCTGACAGAGTTGGCCTTGTCCCTGCCTGGAATTGTTTTATTGTGGTGAGTATAACAAAAGGGTTTAGCCTTAGACAATCATTTGGAAATAGTCTGTTTTGACACAGGTTGTCCCTTCTTTTTACTTTCACAAGAAATGAATATTTGATCCAAGGATCTGAAAGATTTAATTCTATCAAGATAGTACATGAATTGTCAGTGGACACCCTAGATACTGAGTATCTTTTCTCCTCAATTTTGGGTTCAGGAAAGAAAATGGGAAGATGGATACTTTGGCTTAAAGTAACTCACATGCCCCTTTAGTCATAAAAGAGGGATTAGTTCTCGAAACTCTGTTCCTGTGGTAAATGAGAAATAGCAGACTCACCATAAGAGCTTGCAACTCAGATATCCTTCTTGCAGAGGTCACAGCAATCAACAAAAGTGGTCTACATGTTAAGAACCTCACATCAGTCATGTTAGCTGGTTCGAATGGAGCAAGTGTTAATTTCTTTAACACAAAATTAGGATCACAAGGAGGGGCCAATAGTTTTCTTGGAGGCCTCTTATGCAAAACCCCTTTCAAAAATATGTTGATATGAAAATGCATTGAAAGAGGAGGATACATGGGCAGACATGCTGAAATGGCTGATAAATGAATCTTGATAGAGGAGTAAGAAAGGCCACATGATAGCAACTCACATAAATATTGTAAAAGCAAAGAACAACTAGCTCGGAATGGGTATTGGTTATGTTCCTGGCTCCAGCTAGAAAACTTTTTCTATTTGTAAATATATGATTTTCTAGTAGCAGGCTTTCTTGCCTCCATTAGTACCTGTTGCATGTCCTCAGTATACAGGTGCCTAAAGGGAACTGAGACCCTACCATCCAGGCAACTGAAGTTGATCGTTGTATCAAACACCCCTGTTCTTGTATGAGTAGATCCATTCTTTGGGAAAGCTTGTAGTAATTGCTTCTGACCATTTCCAAAGGAAGGGAGTGCCATGGTTACCTGAGCCAGAAGAGAATCTTCACAGTGATCTTGGAGGATTGCTTCCGAATCTTCAGAAGTGCCATAAATATTAATGCAAACGGTGGAAAATCATGCAGGAACATTCCTATCCAAAAAAGTCTTCTTGTATGGAATCTTGGAGCAGAATCTTGTCATCTGATTATTCAGAGAGAAAGCATAGAGGTCTATATGAGGAACCACCCCCACAGATGGATCAAATCTTGTAAGACCCCCTGATCTAGTTTTCATTATGAGGATCTGCCTTGTCCTGATCAGCTTGTCTGCCACACAGTTTTGCTCTGACAGAATGTCGGATGCCTGTAGAGTGAGATTGCACTGTGAATCTATATCTCATGCTAACATGGCTAGTGTGCAGAGGGGGATATGAACTAGCCACCCATGCTTGTTGATGTACCACATGACTGTGGTATTGTCTGTAACAACTTGAAGAGGTCCTGGGGGCCAAACATAATTCGGAGAGTTGAATACCATGATCAGAGCAAGCATCTCTTTTATATTGATGTGCTTGTGTCTTTCTTTGGTGTCCCATAGCCCCCACACTCTTATCCCTCCTGAAACTGTTCCCCAAGCAAAATCCAAGGCATCTGTGGTATCTGACTGCTTTGGAGCAGGGAGAGAGAAGGGGACACCTGGATTTAGGGATATCTGTTGTCTCCACCAAGTGATTTCCCTTCTGACAAACTGATATGAAAAGATAAGGGGTGTTGCTGCTGGAACCAAAGAGATTTCTGATAAGACTGTATCTTTCTCATGTGGAGTCTTGCTAGGGGTATCAAGAGAATCATAGAAGCCAACAGACCCAATATTCTGAGGTATTCCGTCACCATGACCAACGCTTGAGTGAAAACCCCTAGAAATAGATCTAGATATAAACATATTTTTCTGGTGGAAAAAAAAGTATTTTGAACTGTGATTGACATCCAGAATGAAAGACATTTGAATGTCCTCTTGGAATCCCAAATTTTATAAGAGATCTTTCACCTAAGGGAGAGATTCCTGATACTTTGAAACAGAGTCTCTAAAGATAAGCAAGTCATCTAAATATGGAAAAGTGTGGATACCCTACAGCTTGCAATATGCTATAACTAGAGCTAGACACTTTGTGAACACTCTAGATGCAGTGGATTGTCTAAAGGGTAAGGCAGAGAACTGATAATGTGATCTATATACAAAAAATGTTAAGAAACATCTTAAGTCTGGCTGAATACAAATGTTGATAAGTATTAGTCAATATTATAATAAAGTAGCTAAATTTGCCACAGGGCAGGCCCACTACTCTCACCATTGTTCTGCTCTCAAGTCCTTAAATTGTCTCAAACTACCCCACCTTCTTACCTTTAATCAACTAACATTAAGTCACAAATTACTGTACAACTCCTCATTTTCGCAAACTACATCATCACTACTCCAACACTGTATTCCATCTTGTGATTTACGCTTCTGTCACAAGTATCTACTATCTATTTACAAACCTCAAAGATCTAATGGGGTTAGTCTGTACTCTCACTGTGTTGCCAAATCATGGAATAGCATTCCAGAAGCAATCAGACTTATACCCCTCTACTATTCCTTCAAGTCTAGATTGAAATATCATCTAACAAATAATTGGATCTGCCCATGCTCCTTGCCATCTTAGTATTGTTTTCTACTCCCTTCTTCCACACTCTTAAGACTTTCTCTTGATATAGCCTACTTCCCTTCCTGCTTTACCTACTTTCTAGCCTCACCTCTCTTTAATTCCTTAACATTTTAATGCCCCTTTCTTTATATTCTTACACTAACCTTTATCCCAGAATTTGACTGAAATGTACTATCTAGTTCTCCTGCCAGAAAAAGTATATAGCTTTTACAACCTATTATTTATTCTGTTATTTATTTTTCATACATTATTACATGACATGCACATTAGGAACTCTCTTCTACCTTGTATATAATATATGTACAACTTTATTGCTTGCCTTTATATTTTTTATTTGTATTTTATTGTATTTTACACATTGTACTTCTTTGTTATCATCCTAATATTTGTAGCCATTGTTCGACTTTTTTTAATTCTGTTTACTGTGTACTGTGGAGCTTTTCTCCCCAGGCCTCCACTGAAAATGGCCTCATACCCAGTTGCACTTTACCAGTAAACAAATGTCAAATAAAAATAATTAATTTTTTTTTAATCTAATGTTGCAATGAAACTTGAATGAAGAAGAAGAGGTAACAGGTTGTGAAGTACCATCATTTTGAATTTGGGCACTATCACAAACTGTTTTAGGAAAGAAAGCTCCAGAACTGGTCTCCAGGCAGTTTATTTCTTTGTCACTAAAAACATTCTTGAATAAAACCCCTTTCCCACCTGGGAAAGGGAAACAGGTTATATCAATCCATGGGATGAAGGATAGGTGAAGCCAAAATAGTTTGATCTGGAAGATGATGAATTACCCCTGGAAAGGTGAAATTTCCTCTTATTGCCATCTGTAACACTGACAAATGGTCTTCAGAACCTGTTCGAAACTATCTGTTGCCAAAAAAAAAGTGGAGAGTCAGACTTTTTTGAAGAAAAAAAAGGACCTGTCAGGGTGTGAGGGGGAAACAAAGTCTATTAAAAATTCATTTTGATTTATAGGATCGTCCTTGATCTTGGGAATTTTTAGAATTCTTCTTGGAACCCCCTTGATATTTCTTCTGAAATTTCTGCTTACCTGTATTTTGTTAAGATTGTTTATTTTTATTTTGTTTCTTACTAAAATTAGATGAGGAGGTAGAGAAACTCTTGGAAAACTTGGAAAAGAACCAAGAAATCTTAGAGATTCCCTGTATCAGCTTATCCATTTCATCAAAATTTTTGATCACCTCTGTAGCAGAAAGGTCAAAAACTAAATCTCTCTCCAAATCAGAATTAATTTAAAATCTCATTTTTTAATATCATGTGGGAGATTCTGAGAATGCAGCCTTGCAAATATCCTCAAAACAGATCCAGTGGCTATAGCCCTTGAAGAAGTATCAACAGAGTCAAAGACACACGCACTATACAATGAGTAAAGACTTGCACTACAGAAGAAATTAAATTATTTAAAGAAGATTTTTTTTTCTCACAAGAAGGAACCACAGGTAAAAAAATTCCTCATATTTTCACAATTAGTCAGAACAAACCTTAATATATGAGCATGGCAAGTCAAAATTCTGAAAATCAAAGTTGCAGAAGCATGCACTTTTTTCCATACTTATCAATAATCTTCTCATCCTTATCAGAGAGAGAGTAGAATTGGAATAATCTAAGTATTTAGCAACAGAATGATTAACTAAAGCTATAGCTGTTGGATCAGGTTTGGGAAGAGTGTATAAAAACTTAAAAGACTGACAAACTTTATACATACTATCTGCCTTTTCAGGAGCAACTGTCTGTCAGGAAAATTGCAGGCAGTAACACACACATTCTCTAAAGCTGACAGAACTGAAAGAATAGGTGCAGGTTCTGGAAATTCCTTCTATAACAGCTAATAGTATTTTCAGAGGGAGTGAGAAAGTTTAGTGCTTCCTCTCTGAAAACATTGGCAGATTCTGGAAATAGTCTAAGAGAAAGAGAATCCCTCACAGGGAGAGTCAGAAACTAAGATCTCTTCTGAGTCTGAATCAGAAATCTGAGGAAAAATACCTGCATCTGTTCCTTCATCCTCCTGTCCAGATTCATAATCTTGAATCTCTTCAGGAAAGCAGGTAACTCTCTTTAACCACAAACTATTTTACAAGAAGGACCAATAGTCTGAATTAAACCCTGAGCCAGACCTAGTAAACCACTCCTGTAAAAGTAAATTTGAGGAGGAGTAGATACATGCTTAGTTTTCTGCTTCTTTTTTACAGGAAACATGGGACCAACAATGTTTTTAATGGTTATAGATTTTGGAAGCTAGGAGTGGAAAAACTGATAAAGATCTAAAGGTTTTGTTTAAAAGTATTTTAAGAGGAGGAAGAAAGTTGTGGTGGCTGCAATACCTAGACAGGTAAAGACCTATGCGATCCAGCTTCATATAAGCCCATTTCAATTCTAAGCTGTGATTATAAAGTGTTTATGTATATAATGGCTAAAAGAATGGCAAAGGTGATGAAAAATTGATAAATATGAATGAATATGGTTTTGTGGTGGGGAAGCAAACATTTGATAACATTAACAGAACAACGATGACAGAGGAAAACAGAATGTAAGAAAATACCACAATTTGTAGTGATTCTTGATGCACTGAAAGCATTCAAGAGAGTTATCTCAGATTGTATGAGCAGGGCAATGGAAGCATTTGCATTCCCTGATAAAATTATAAGGTTGATTAGTAGGCTATATGATGGCTTGGAGGTGAAAATGAAAGTGGGTGAGTTCCTCTCTGATAATTTCTGCTTGAGCAGAAGAACCAGGCAGGGTTGTCCTCATTCCCCTTTGTTATTTGCATTATATTTAGAACCACTGGCAAAGAAAATAAAGGACTCAGAAATTCAAGGATATAATTGGTATGGTAGTCAAGAAAAGCTGGCTTTATTTGCAGTTGATATTATTTTACACATGATAAATCTCTGAAAGGGCATCTCAGTGTTGTGGAACATTTTGAGACAGTTTCAAGTCTTTTTGGGAAATATAGTTAATGAAGGTAAAACAAAGGCAATTCCTGTAAACTATGTACCTATACACAAATTGGTTCAGCAATATCCATATTTCTGGAGACATGATAAAATTTAGTATTTAGGAGTATGGATTAAAAAGGAGTGTGTTGCGGCAGCTAAGGATATGTGGGAAGAGACTAAATAATAAGATAATACAAAATCTGAGAAATTGGAAGCTCTGTTTTATGGATATGGATAGCAAGATACAAGCAGTTAAAATGTTTTTGGTCCCTTTAGTTTTATACACAGGTCAGGCATATTTTTATCAACCAGAGGAGAAGTGGATAGCAATTAATAAAGATTTGAAGGATTTTATCTGGGAGGGAAAGATGGCAAGAGTCAAATGGGATAAGCTGATTCTACCAGTAGAACAGGGCAGATTGGGATTACCCGATTTGAAGGGGTATTTCAGACCTACACAGTTAAGGCTTCTATACAGGTCCAGGTACAGATTTACTGTAACCAGAACTCTTTGTAAGCTTCTGAGCCCCCCCCCCAAGCCTTTCTGTGTTGGAGGGTAGCCTTCTAGCTTATCAGTGGGAGTGGTAAGCATCAGGTAGCCTATCTACCACAGGAAGAGTGGGTTTTGGCCCATAAATTGTAGTTTATTGGCCGTTTAGGCAGTTTCCATCTCTTTCAACTTGCTAGCTTAAAACCCTGCATTTGCGCTTGTTCCCCACCTTTCCTGTAACTAGTCTAGTCCAGGTACAGATTTGCTGTATCCAGGACTCTTTGTAAGTTTCTGAGCCCCCCAAGCCTTTCTGCGTTGGAGGGAAGCCTTCTAGTTTATCAGTGGGAGTGGTAAGCATTAGGTAGCCTATCTACCACAAAAGGAGTGGTTCTGGCCCAGAAATTGTAGTTTATTGGCAGTTTGAGCAGTTTTTTCCATCTCTCTCAACTTTCTAGTTTTAATGCCCCTGTTTGTGCTTGATCCCCACCTTTGCCATAACTAGTCTAGTCCAGGTACAGATTTGCTCTATCTAGGACTGTTTGTAAGCTTCTGAGCCCCCCAAGCCTTTGTGTTGGAGTGCAGCCTTCTAGCTTATCAGTGGGAGTGGTAAGTACTAGGTAGCCTGTCTACCACAAGAGGAGTGGTTCTTGGCCCAGGAATTGTAGTTTATTGATCATTCGGGAAGTTGTCCATCTCTTTCAACTTTCTGGTTTAAAAGACCACATCTGCACTTGTTTACCATCTTTCCTGTAACTAACCTACTGGAAAGCACTAGAAAGCCTTAAACTGATACAAGCCTTCTAGCTTAAAAGAGAGACTTCGGAGTGATTGAGTATCAGTTTTCTGTATTTTCTTGCTGTACTTAACTGTTTTCCGCCTAAACGCTGATTTTTCCAGCACTTATTGTGATTTTAAAGCTTGTTTCTTTTCACATATTGTACTTATTTGACTGCCTACACTTTTAAAAAAAGTTGGTTTTTGTTTAAATAAATTGTTTAACTGTTGTAGGCTACACACTAAAGTGCGATAGCCTTTTCTGATCGCTTGTAGTCATTTAAAGCTGTTTTAAGTGTACTTTTTACTGTTTTTGCCTTATCCTTTCAAAACTAAATAAATAAAAAATAAAAATGTCTTGTTTCCCACCTTTCTAAGCTAGTATAGTTCAGTTTTCAGGCTAGTGCTGAATTCAGGGCTGTGTTACAAGTTTCTGAGCTGCCCATACCTTACTTGGCTAGAGAGAACTTTGAGCAGCCATTTGTCCCTGGAGGACTGGTTCCAGCCCAGAAGTTAGTAGTTTAAAAAACGTATTTGCACAGTTTTGTGCACCGGGCAGCACTGGTTAGCTAGGGTTAAATTATTCCCGGCTCCACTAAGTCTCCTCTTCAGTTTTTCACTTGAAACTAGTCTAACGCTCATCCTAAGCACTCAAAAAGCATCCTGCAGTCTAGCACTTGCTCAGACCTAATAGCAAGCACTAATATACCCCGACACTTGACTGCCCAGCAGGGCAAGGCTCTTTATTCACCCCTCACCAACCAAGCGACTAAGCAGCTCACCCTACTGTTCAGGCATGACTAAAGGGCAAATTCAGGTGTACTCTCCAGTCCAGCTGGTGAATCTGGGTATCCTGAGGCAATGTTACAACTACCTCATGTACACAGACAGCCCTCTCCTCCTACCACAAAACACTAACATATGCGAGAGATGCAATTATACAGCCAAACTGGAGAGTAAGGTCTCTCTACCCTAGACTGGAACAGATAGTCATGAGGAGAAGGTTAACACTTGCACCACACCTCCAGCCTCACATAGACCTACTAAACCAGCACTGGCAAAAAATACACATAAATACACAAACTCATACTCTGAGGCTCTAAATAAAAACCTGCAAAAGCATCGGAGAGCTCCAAAGCAGAAACCCACAAAACCTGCACCTCCCATCACAAGCCAGATAACACATAAAACACAAAATCAATGTGCCGCGCAATCACAGCCTTTAAGGTGAAATAACATACCTAACACACTAGTAATATTTGACAATAGTCAGGCACACTGACGCCCCACTCAATAGGCTGGACAAGGAGAAGGTTACTGTTAGCTGCCTATCGGGAGCCAGAATCCGCCACATAACACAAGCACTCAGGTCACTCCAGAACAAGTACAAATATGACTCTGTCATTGTTCATGTTGGTGTGAATGACCTGAAATGTACCTCCCTGGACTACATGAAAAGAGACATGGAAGAGCTCTCTGATCATGTAGCCCAGGTGGGTATGACTCTGACCCTGAGTAGCATCCTGCCCTCACCAAAAATGATACCTCAGTATAAAGAAAAAAATGATCAATTTCAACAATTGGCTAAGCTTCTGATGTCATTCAAAGGGGATCCAGTGTCTGTCAGCCTGGGATGACATGCTCGACAAGCCGCGTTGCTTTGCAAAAGACCGCTTGCACCTGTCATCCCTTGGCTTTTGAATACTGGCCAATGCTCTTGCTTCCCCCATAGTACCTTTTTTAGGCAAGGCTCAAAATTCAAACCCACCACCGTAAACAGTACAAGTAAAAAAATGAGGGTTATGCTACTCAATGCCAGGAGTTTAAATCTCAAAATGCATGCACTCGAAGCACTCCTAAGTATGGAGAACGTCAACATCTGTGCAATAACTAAAACCTGGTTCAAGGCTCCAGAGAGCACTCCAGCACTACTGGGCTACAACTCATACCACACATTTCGGCCACAGAACACGGACCGAAACACAAAAGGAGGGGGTGTATCCATATTCATCAAGGATACTCACACCTCCAGGTTAGGGGCGCAGCATGATACCTCTGAGATCATCCATGTGCAACTAACATCGGGCAAATCTGCAATGCAAATTGTGGCCTGCTACACATCACCCTCCTTGACCCAGGACCACCACTCCACCTTTCTGGAGACACTGGAAAACATGAAGGCCCTACCGAACACCCTGATATTGGGCAATTTCAATTACCCTACCATTAACTGGGAAAACTACTTGAATACAAACTCCCAGGCTCAGCGCTTCCTGGAATTTATCAACTCAAATGCCCTGGATCAGCTGGTAAACTCCCCTACCAGACGCCACAACATATTGGACCTGGTCATCACCAACATGGGCGACACATGTTCCGTACTGGAGGTCATCCCATCACTGGTTAATTCAGACCATAAACTAATCACCCTGGATGTCCACACCCCACCACCACCCCCAACCAAGGAAACCACAGTGAAAAACTTTTCTAAAGCAAACTTCACCTTACTTAAGGCAGAGGTGGTAAGTTTCACAATCTCCACGCTATAGGATAACACTGCCCAAGATGCAGAATCCTTTGCAATTGCACTCTATGAGCACCTACAAGGATTCATGGATCGTGCCATCCCTAGCAAGACCAAGACTCACTTCCCTAAGAGAAGGAAACCAGTCTGGTGGACCCCTGCCATAAATAGGTTATACAACAGTAGGAGGAAACTAGTTCAGAAAAAAAGCAAATCCCAAGAAGGAAAGACATCCCTGATCAGTATCATTAAGAAACTAAGGTCCCTCATAAAATCATCCAAGGCTAACTTCGAAAAAAAAATAGCCAAGGATTTGAAAGATAACCACAAAGCCTTCTTTAGCTATGTCAAGAATCTAAGTGGCAACTCGCAGATATGCTCTGAGTTAGTGCAAAATAGCTCAAAATATACTGAACCTACTGATATTGCCAACATCCTGGCAGATAGATTCAGTGCAAACCTCACCTCCCTCTCACCTTCAAAAGGGCCCACAACAATACTGGAAAAGTGTAGTGTCCCAGAAATCACAGAAGCACAGGTGAAAACAGCCCTTTCAAAAGCCAAAAACACAGCATCAGTGGGGCCAGATGGTGTCCCAGGCTGCGTCTTGCACGAACTACAGAACAAACTAACCCCCCACCTAAACATGCTGTTCAACCTCTGCCTCTCCACAGGCTACATGCCCATAGAATGGTGCATAGCAATGGTTATTCCACTCCACAAAGGAGGGGCCACAACTGACCCTGGTAACTATCGCCCCATAAGCCTGACTAGCCTGGTCTGCAAGGCTATGGAGCGCATCATCATGGAACTCATTAACAAAGACATTGGGAACCTCAAAACACTTGACCCAACCCATTTCAGCTTTGTTAAGGGCAGATCATGCCTACTAAACCTGGTTGACTTCTTCGAGACAGTCACCAAGGCCATAGACGAGGGAAAGGTGGTTCACACAGCCTACCTTGACCTTGCCAAGGTGTTCGACACCATTCCTCACTCGGGTATTATAGAAAAACTCACCAGCCTGAACATAAACCCCTACATCACAAAATGGGTTGCCAACTGGCTTACAGACAGAACTCACACTGTAAGACTAGCTGGCTCCAAGTCTGACTCTAAACCAGTCACAAGTGGTGCCCCAAAAGGCTCGGTTCTGGGACCCCTACTGTTCGGCATATATTTCTCAGAAGTACAGCAAACACAGGAGGACTATGGCTAACCAAGTTCGCCGATGACTGCAAACTGGGAGCCATAATTGACTCTTCGGCTGACATGGATATCCTTCAAAAAGGCCTTACTGAGACAGACACCTAGTGTCAAAGTCATGGCCTCAAGCTAAATGCCAAAAAATGCATAGTAATCCCGTTTGGGAAAAACAAAACACCCACAAATTACCACATAGACGGCAGCCCCCTTAATGCAGAAGAGGTAATAAGAGATCTGGGGACCCAGGTAGATAGTAATCTCTCGTTTGACAATCATATTGCCAAAGTAGTTAGGAAATCCTTCTATATGGTCCATCTAATTACTAAGGGGTTTGCATCTAAAAATAAAGAGGTTATATTGCCCCTCTACTCATCATTCATCAGACCCATCATAGAGTACAATGCCCCATTTGGGATGTACCTCACAAGACACTTCCAACAGCTGGAAAGACCACAAAAGCACCTCACCAAGGGGATTACTGGCCTCAAACATATGTCCGATGCAGCCCGACTGAAAAAACACCAGCTGTACTCAGTGACATATCGCTTAATCAGAGGTGATCTCTGCCTGACTTACAAAGCCATGTCCGACTCAGAATTGATGGACATGCTCCACCTAAAGAAATCCAAGTCACTGTGAGTCACACGCTCTAGTAAGCTAAACCTTACCACAGCAATAAATAGAACATGCTGGAGGGATAGATTCCTGTCACAGAGACTCCCCATGCTTTGGAACAAAATTCCTAACTACATTAGGCAGAGCCCCTCACTAACACTCTTCAAGAGAAACCTTGACGAGTGGATGGGTAACAGAAAATACACCCCTGGGATAACTTCATTGGCTCTGCTTGACAGATGCCCAGTTAATTAATCAATGGGGCGGCAAAAGCAGACACACTCTGGCTAGGCTTAAAAATGCCCTCGGACAGATAGCCTAGTACCTACCTATGAACCTATGAACCTATACATAGCATAAGCAGAAAATTGTAATTCAAAGTGGAAAGGGATGATGATGAAACAGGAGAGGAAGCTGAAGAAGCAATGATAAACTGGGATTTTGGATGCAGGCCTTTAAGGAGAATAACAATAATCATACAGAATATTATATTCATAAAGTAGCAGAACATATTCTAAGAATTAAGCCATCACGGGAATGGAGAAAGGAAATTCTGCTGATAGGGATGACTGCAGTTAGAGATATAGTCAATAGGCGAGAGGGGGCTGAAATTTATTGGAGAAAACTGGCAAAGGAACCAAGGTATTGGGTACAAATAAGTAGTGAGGGAATAATGATAGAATGGGAAGACACCAAGAATTTATTTGGATTGCAGGTTAGAGATTGCCTTCCCTATCAAGGACTGATATACAAGTATAGGCAAAGAGAAAGATATATGGGGCTCCTAAGTGAAAGACCAGCACTGGTAGAGTTTTCAGTAGACTCTAGAACATAAGCTGCTGTTAAAAAAGGGGTAATTAGCAGAACATATAAAATATCACATGATAGCTATAAGAATCAATCAGATGAGGTTAGAAAGGACTGGGAAGAGACTGGATAAGCAATCCACAAAAAACAAAGGGAGGCTATATGTATGTCTCCCAAATATGCAACAAAGTCTAGAAGATTTAGGATCTTTGCTTGGAAGTGCTTATATAGGTATTTTTATACCAAGAACCAAACTGAAGTGAAAAGAGAATGCTGACAGTCCAAGTTCCACAAAATTTTATTTTAATAACTTAAAACACACACACAAAAATAAAAACATTAAGCACTTTTGTCCCACTTAGTGGACTTCATCAGAATGCCCTCATCTATCCCATCACACAATTTATACTCAAATTGACTATTAATTAGCCCAGTGTATGTAACATAGTACACAATGCATCAAATTTAAAGAGACATACTTTAAAATACAGTTATATCTATTATAAACACAAAGAATACCACACAGATTGTCACAGGAAAAGTACAGATGTATAAAAATTCACCAAATGTTCTAAAATCATCCCTGAAATGTTTAATAATTTACATTGCAGATACAATTGATTCATAGTTCATTTTGCCAAATCACTTAGTTAAAAAATGCATATACTTAAAAGACATTGCTTGCAGTATTAACAAGTATAACGTATTAGCTTACAACTAGCACTTCATCTTAAGGTATTAGCTTACAACGAGCACTTCAACTTAAAGTATTAGCTTACAACACGCACTTCAACTAAGAGCTATGGTAAAATCAAGCATGAACTTAATGATAATACTCGTCACATTAAATCTGTGAGTTTTAGGTACAAGGTTACGTTATACTTGTTATTACTACTTATTCCATCTTGCTTTGTGATTTATTGATCTTTACTGTTAAAAAGAAGTGTGACTGCGAGCAATAGTGAGGTATAAAGGAATTGCAGCTTTTGTCTGCCTTTCAGGACTTGTACAATCAGAACAGCTTTACTGTACTTACTGTAGTATTTACATATATATATATATATATATATATATATATATATATATATATATTTTCTTTTTTTTTTTTGCTTGTGTGATTTTTCTCATAGAAGTTGATTTAAGTTCTCCTTGTATTCTGTGGTTACTGATTTTGATTATTTTCTTTTATAATTTTTTTTATTTGAAGCTGAATATGGATTCATTAAATTAGTATGCTATTAATGATTTCCTAAAGCACAAATATCTTGTACAGTGTAATGCATGCTATGCATATTTAAAGGTAACATCTGATGGAACTGGTGATCTGTGTTCCTCATGTCAAAAGTTGGATTATTTGCTTACCAATGTTAGAAGTAAACAATTGCACACTTACCTGAATCCGACCAGTAACTTTCCACCATAACACTGAAAATACCGAAGCAACAGAAACGGACAACCGAATTCTTTCCCTAGGAAAAAAATTGAGTTTCTGCTGCTTCGATATTTTGCAGTTTCGCAAAAATAAGTTCGATCAATCAGCGTTCGCTTTTTTAAGCGTTCGAGGATATAATATAGACCCGTTACATATATTAATGACTGGACTGATGAGATAAATAATGTTAGGCAAAGAGCAAATAGAATTCATTTACGAAATGATGCATCTATTGTCTGTAAAGACCATTCAAACTGTATGAAACAAGACAATTTCCCTGACAACTTTGGAATTCTGGGTGCAAGTATTCAGTAATCTGCAGATTCAGAGTGCTTAGAAGGAAACAAAAAAGAAAGAAAGTAAGAAGTTCACAACAAATAACAAGGAAGAAAAAGAAACTGATAAATGTCTGTAAAGACTACAGGGAATGATAAAATTTTTCTATGAGAAAACACTCCATCTACAGAAAAAGGCATCATTTTTCCAAAAGAGAAAGTAGAAAAAGGAAAAGAAAAAGACATTACAATGGTGTAGTCAAACACAAAGTCCAATGAGGTAAAAAAGGACTTTATTGCAGAACCTGTAACACAACTGGCTTAACGCTAAGCCAGTTGTGTTACGGGTTCTGCAATAAAGTCCTTTTTTACCTCATTGGACTATTTTCATGTTTGACTACACCATTGTAACGTCTTTTTTTTTTGTTTGTTTGGTTTTTGGTTCCGTTACTTGCTTATTTTGAGTGGTAAGGTAGAAAAAAGTGGCAAGGGGCAGGTGAAAAGGAAGAAATCAAAATTTAATGTGGAAGGATGGAAGAATATTACTGTAACAAAAAAAGAAGAGAAAGACGGATGTTGACTACATGGCTCAAGCTGTGAATGTAGAAAGACAGTTGGATGAGAATTGTATGCTTGCAAATTTAATACGCAATGAAAACAGTCAGATTAATAAGACTAATGGTGATAAAGATCATTCCTTTATAACAACTGATAAGAGCAGATATTACTATATTAGAAGTTGAAGATCCCTCATATCTGATCAGAAAAGATATTGTAATTGGAGAGTCAATTCTTAGAGGAACTGATACTCACATTTGCAGAGAAGATAATGAACATCGAATAGTGTTATGCTTGCCAGGAACAAAAATAGAAGATGTGAGATAAGCCTTGGAATGCCTTAATGTAAGGGAGCATGGATCTGTTTTTATTTATGTCAGTACAAATGATCTCATCCGCAAGGACTGTCTGCCTGTTAGTTTGGTGATTACAGCCCTCTTAGATAGTAGAGCTTGTACGGGTCTACTTCATAAGATTGAAATTTCATAATGTTGAATTTCATAACATTGAGACCAAAACATCTAAATCCCAAAACACTGAAAACCCAAAGCATTGAAAACTCAGAACATTGAAAGTGTGCTTCATAACATTAAAAACTACAATGCATATGTAAATAACATCATCTCCATCTATAACAACATCTAACCAACAAACACACTTTCTACTATGTTTCTGCAGGGGGCAAGCCCCCCATGCACCCCTCACACACCCCCATAAATTAAAGATCTCACTATAGTGGGAAAAAGTTAATTTTCTAACCTGAGAGGTTAGGAAATTAACTTTTTTTCACTGTAGTGTGATCTTGGAGTTGGTATATTTAATTTAAGGAGGTGTGGGGCAGACCCCCCCACATGGGGGTGCAGGGGGGAAAACATAGTAGAAAGTGTATTTGTTAGATGTTGTAGGTGGACGGGATCTTATTTACTTATGCAATGTAGATTCAATGTTATGAAGCACACTTTCAGTGTTCTGAGTTTTCAGTGTTTTGGGTTTTCAGTGTTTTGAATTTTCAATGTTATGGTCTCAGTGTTATGAAATTCAACATTATGAAATTTCAATGTTATGAAGTAGACCCGCTTGTACAGGTATTAGGACATATTTTTCACAAATCACATATAGAAACGATAGTCAGGTCACTGTGAAGAAAAGTATTTTGGGGTAAATTATATACACGGAAAAAATGTCCTGTTTAAAAAATAGAAATATGTAGGGCATCCAAGCCTAGTTTTGGGCATATATGTGTTTAGAAAGGATGGTGTACATTTGTCAAGATCAGGGAAGAGAATTTTTGCAGCAGATATTTTAGAGTATTTGACAAACACTAGGCAGGATTTCTGCCAGGACGAAAATTTAACAGTTCACAGATAGCAGCATTTGAGGCATCTCTGATGGTTGTTAATGCTAGGAGCATTAATAATAAAGTTTTTTTATTGGAAAATTTGTTATGTTCCCACAAGATTAATGTTGTTATTGTTTGTGAAATATGGTTAAAGAACAATGGTTGGAAAACAGTTCTGTCAGGGTATAAATGTTTTTACTGTTACAGATATTCTAACAAAAATCAGGTGAGGGTGTTATGATAGGGATTAAAGATAGTTATGAGATTTGTGATTATTACATGTTCAATGATAACACCAATACTATAAACTGTGTAACTGTGACAATAAAGACAATCCTGGCACATATAACAATTGTTGGAGTGTATAGACCACCAAAGTCAAGTGCTGAAAGGTCAAACTACAACTTTGAAAACTGAAATAAGCATGCTGGACAAACAAATTAAGCATAGTGTGAGACAAGATCAAGAACAATTTGAAGAAAATTTATATAAAGATATTGAGCATAATAGGAAGCCTTTTTATAGATACATAAGATGTGGAAGGAGTAAAGACATACAAACTGATAAACTGTGTGCAGATTCAAAAATTTATTCTCAGACATAACAGATTGTATATTTATAAATTGGGTCTATATAAAAATTCCGAACACAGAAAACACCGAATGTCAAAACGTCGAACCCAAACCATCAAATGTTGAAAATAGCGAAGCCCCGGAACATCAAAATCTTACCTAGGGCAAGATTTCGGTGGGCCATTCCGTGGCTTCGCTATTTCCTCCACTGTGGTACGAGAGTTACGGACCTTAGGGTTAGGGTGCTGGTTAAGGTAAGTGGATAGTTAGTAATGTATGTATGGTGTAGTGTAGGGTTGTGTTTTGTTAACTGTATGTACGTATATTTATTGCTTTGTTTGTGTATAGTTTCGTGGGGTATGTGTGTGATAGTTACAGACCTTAGGGTTAGGGTGTGGGTTAAGGTAAGTGGATAGTTAATAATGTATGTGTGGTTTAATGTGGGGTTGGGTTTTGTTAGCTGTATGTGTGTGGTTTATATATTTTGGTATGTTTGTGTTGTGTATGTTTCTCAGAACAGCAAATTTTTTCCCTGGGAAAAAATTAGCTATTCTGAGCGTTCGATGTTGTCAATATTCGAAATTCCAAGTTTGTACATATGGTGTTCGACAACTTGGATTTTCGAATATATGATATAGACCCTATAAATCTTATGCAAAACAGTTTGGCTCCACAAAGTGAGTGATAAGTCATCCTAGTGACATCCAGGTAACCTCAGATACTGGACATTAGATTATATTAAAAAAAAACTTTGCAAACTGATCCCAAACAAAGCACGGGGAGAAGACAGAATTAGTAATAATGACTTTAGAACACTTCAACAAGAACTTACAGTACCATTAGTAAGTATCAAATGGAGAAAACTATAAGCAATTAAGACAAGAAGTGTCATTGTTAGAAGAGTATAGAAGAGGGAACAGATCAACAAAAATACTTAGAAAGATAGACATGATAAAAGCAATATGCATTATTAGAACAGATCAGGACTTATCATGCACTATTGCAAATAACAAAGTAAAAATCTCAGCACAGGTGGAAAAACTTAAAAGATACACAGATAAATTTAAAGCAAAAATGCAAAATAAGCTATTTATTGATGACCCCAAAAAAGTTTTATAGAGAATTGGGAAACAAGGTAAAAGGAATTGAAAGACCACCAAAAAAGAAGAAATAGATAAATTTTGGAGAAGCATTTATGAAGATCCTGTGGAACATAACAAAGATGGTAAATGGACAGAAGTAAAAGAAAGAATAAGAAGTTTAAAGGTACAGGATATGAAATGGGGTGAAGTAACAGCCAGAGAGATTGAAACAAAGTTAAGAAAAGCCTCTAACTGGAAAACCCCAGGCCCACATGCGGTACCTAACTTCTGGTTTAAAGAATTAACATCTTTGCAGGAAGATTTATCCACGAGTAAGAACTACTTATATGCGCACCCCAAACAGACACCAACCTGGCTAACAACAGGAAAAACAATGTTCCTACTTAAGAGTGAACCTGCAAGCTACCCTAAAAATTATAGACCAATAACCTACCTTCTGACGACATATAAACTATACACAGGAGTTGATGCCGACAGTGTCTATAGTCATTTAGAAGAAAACTCAATTATGACAATAGAACAAAACGGCAATAAAAGAAAGTCATATGGAACAAAGGATCATTTGCTGTTAAATAAAGTCATAGTGGAGAACTGTAAAAAGGGGAAGAATTTAAGTATGGCATGGATTGACTACAAAAGTGCATTTGATAGTATCTCACATTCATGGAAAAATAGTGCTTAAAAATGTATAAGATACACCCTACACTGATCAACTACATTACAGTGACCATGAAACAGTGGCAGACCAGTTTGCAATTAAGCCATGATAAAGGACAAATTCTTATTCTAGGGATAAAAATTCAAAGGAGGATATTCCAGGGTGACTGTCACCGCTGCTATTCTGCCTTGCCTTTAACCCATTAAGCTGTCTACTTAACAGCTTAGGTCATGGTTATAATTTGGCTCCTAGAAAACAACAAAGTGTAAAGACTTCTCATCTTCTCTTTGTCAATGATTTGAAACTGTATAGCTCATCAGATGAGGAACTGAAAGCACAACTGCAAGTTGTCAAAACTTTTTCAGATGATATAAGGATGTCTTTTGGTCTTGATAAATGTGCAAAAGCAACCTTTAAAGCTGGAAGACTGCAGCACCAAGAAAACATCAGTTTGGGACAAGAATGTGATATAAAAGAACTTGAGCAAGAGGGAGTGTATAAATATTTGGGAATTGATGAAGGATCAACAATAAAACATGAACAAATGCTAATAAAACTAAGTAAGGAGTACTTTAGAAGACTTCAATTAATCCTGAAATCAGCATTGGCATCTAGGAACAAACCCCAAGATATAAAAAATAATTTGCTCTTCCTGTCCTAACTTACAGTTTTGGAGTGATTGACTGGCCCCAAAACATGTTGGATAGATTAGATAGGAAAACAAGAAGGATGATTCATGCTCACCAAAAGATTTACAAAAATCAGTGCATACCAAGATTATATGGTCCCCATTCTGAAGGAGAGATGGGCCTCCTTGAAACTGATTACATGTACAGATCTACAGTCATGGGACTCCACACATATCTGCTGATCTCACAAGACCCAAACGTAGTAAAAGTTTTGAAACATGAGGAGAATAAATCCAAGATGACTTCCCTGCTTAAGCTAGCAGAAGCATATCGGTGTCAAGCAGGAATGGAAATCAAACCACAAGTGGATAAAAACCAGGCAGCAACTGAAGGTGCCAAAAAACAAAAGAAAGAATATAAGGTGAAGGACCAGATGAGAAAGCAAGAAATGTGGAAAATGCATAAATATAGTCGGAGGTATAGAAAACTTCTGGAAGAACCTCATATTGATCAGGAATGAATGCAGGAATGGTTAAGGCGAGGTGAATTCAAACCAAGAGATGAAAGGTTAAAATTGGTGGCATAAGACAGTGGGCTACATACACATTTTTTTACAAAGTCCATTGAACATGTGGGAGAAACAGACAAATGTAGGTTTTGTAAAACAGAATTGGAAACAATTGCACACCTTGTTTCAGGTTGTGACATACTAATGGCAGAAGGACTGTATACTGAAAGGCATAATAATGTGGCGAGACTGTTGCACTGGGGATTGTGCAAACATTATGGTATTGAAGTGGCTGAAAAAACACTGGAAACATGAGCCACAAAGCATCATGGAAAATTATGAAGTCTACACCACATGGGATCATACATTACCAACAGTTCAAAAGATAGATGCTAGAAAACTGGATATAGTGGTCCAAAAAAAAGACAAAAGTAGCATTGATCATTGAATTTGCCACATCCAGTGACTACAGTGTTCTGCGTACAGAGAGACATAAAATCATAAAATGTCAGGATTTGCAAGCAGAAATGAGAGCAATGTGGAAGAAAGATACCCAGATAGCTCCAATAGTAGTAGGAGCAATAGGTCTTATAAAAGAGTCTACAGTCCTATTTAGATATGCTACCAATACATGTAACTCCATGTGAATTGCAGGAGTCATTACTGGGCACATTGCGTGTGCTGCAAAGAGCACTTTTGGCTGATATCAAAGAGTGAAACAATACTAATTTCATGAACTTTAATCATACTTTGACTTAGGTATAGGGTACATTCCCATCATGGTATTAGAAACCCAAAAGATTTGGAGAAATTTAAAAAAAGATACCATTATATCTATTATTTACAAAGTCATATAAATATAGGGAGATTCCTCAAGATTGGAAACATGCTCTTATTAAAACTGTCTTTAAAGGAAAGGGCAGTAGGACAAACCAAGAGTCATACACACCCTTAAGTCTACTTTCATGTTCTGGAAAAATAATGGAGAAGGTAATATTGGGTAAGTTATTGTCAAAATTGAATAGGTTGGGACTTGAAACCATATATCAGCATGCATTTGTTGAAAATAGATCTATTGCCACCTGTTACATGATGTTCTATAACAATATAATAACAGCTATGAATGAAAACATGTGTTGTGATGTACTTTATATAGATTTAACTTTAGCATTTGACAGGGTCATACACAAAACACTGATCAATAAATTAGAACAACTAGGTATTAATGTACACTTGATAAGATGGATAGCTGCATGGCTTACAAATAGGACATGGCAAGTATCATGCAGCAGCTAGACTTGTGAAATTCTTGGTTACAGTCAGGGTGTCCCACAAGGCTCTGTCCTAGATCCTTACTTGTATAGATTGTATATTTCAGACCAAACTTTTTCATCTGAGGTGTTCGACATTCTATAAGCAGATGACCTGAAATTGAGTAAACTAATTACATGTGTTACAGATAAGGCATGTCTGCAAAAGAAATTGACCATTTCAGCACAGGAGAATAATATGCTAATAAATACATAAAAAACTAAGCATATGAGATTTGGAAGACATATACTGAAAGGTGAATATTTTATACAGCATACAGCGATTTAAACTGTAGACTCATTTAAGGACCTGGGTATATGGGTAGATTCAACTATGAGTTTTTCTAATCATATCAACCAATTTGTTAATGATAGTTACAGAACTCTAGGTTACAGAAAAAGATTTATAAAGTCTAGGAAATCAGAAATGATGAAGTCATTGTTTGTTAGTTACAGTAAACCCAAACTTCTCTAGGGAATAACAATTCGGAAACCTTATAAGAAAGCAAGTTTGAGTAAACTGGAAAGAGTACAGAAGAAATATACCATGGGCATCCATGGATATGAAAATTTAACTTATTATGAAAGAGTAAATGTATAGTATATCTTATAGATATCTAAGAGGACATCTTATTCATGTATATAGGGCAGTTAAAGACTACCTCTGGGAATGTTTGGGGTTATCAAAACGTAGTAGAGAATCATCAGATAACCTATCTTGAACATTCTATAGGAATAAGAAGTGTACTAATTATTTCGCTGAGAGAGAAGCTGATGCATGGAACAGACTACCAACATTTAGATATTTTTAAGAGCAGCCTTGACCCTTATTATGGGAAAAATTGGTTTGGTATATTGGCAAGCTAGTAGGGCATTAATGCCAGTGCTTGAAATATTTGTATGTATATGTGTATGTATTTTACATACATTGGGTTAATTAATGGTCACCTTGGGTATAAATTGTGTCATGGGACAGATGGGGCATTCTAAAGAAGTCCCCCAAGTGGGACAAAAGCCCTTAATCATTTTATTTTATTTTATTTTTGTGTGTGTGTTTTAAGTTATTAAAATAATATTTTGTGGACCTTGGACTGTCAGCTTTCTCTTCTCGTTCTAGTTTGGTTCTTCTAGTGTGTTTATGGAGTGAATTACCCTTCCAGGAGGTATAGGTATGGGAATTGTAGGAACTATATATGCAGAATAACATTTTAGAGGTAGAATGACATTTAAAAGAAGACATGATTTGATTGAGCTATGTAATGTTTGACTACAGGCAGTCCTTGGGTTAAGGACGAGATCCATTTTTTAGTCTGTCCTTAAGTCAAATTTGTATGTAAGTCGAAACACGTACATATGGTTCTTATTAAATGTTACTTAGTCAAATGTTTGCCTCAGTCTAGTATTTATTTCACTTTTCTTTGCATATAAAACACTTTAGAAACACTTCCAAAGAAAAAAAAATCTTAAATATAATACTAAATACTGTAGCTAAGCTTCCTTACTTCCTATGTGCTATGCTTCCTTACTTCCTATCAACAAAGCTGTTTTTTAAGACTTTGTGTTATTAAATGCAGTGTTTATGAGGACTTTCACATATGCACACACACGCACACACACACACACACACACACACACACACACACACACACACACACACACACACACACACACACACACACACACACACACAAATTATATTCCTCTCAACTGTACAGATTTTCACAGAATGTCCAGACTTTTGCCTCATATTTTTGGCCCATTTTTCATAAAATTGTGGTTGTTTGGCAAAAGTCTCTTAAATGTACAGATTTTCGGCTCATATTTTTTGCCTGTTCCTCATACAAAATCTGTGTTTTGGGATGATCTGAGGACTGAAGTCACTAAATAATGACATTCATTAGAGTTTCAGACTTCATTTCCTACAGATAATGTATGTTAAAACAAATTCTGTTACTCTAGCAACTTTCTAAGCTTAAAAGAGTAATATTTAAACTATGTCCCTATTTTTGGGCCTTTGTCCACCCATTTTGTCAGTCTTTCTCCAGATTTCTTGCACTGACAGGTTGATAGGTATGTTAAAGACTGAAGTTAGAAAGTAATGACAGATATTTGAGTTTCAGAATTCATACCCTTCAGAAAATTCATGCCAATGCAAAACCTGCTATTCTATCAACTTTCTAAGTTTGTAAGAGCAATATTTATTAAAATTGTCCCTATTTTTGGGCATTTGTCCGACTTTTATTTATGGCTTTGTCCAGATTTCTTGCTCTAAGAGTTATTACAAGCACACACGCACAAACGCACACAAACACACACACACAGACACACACACACACACACACACACACACACACACACACACAACCACACACTTCCTCATTCATAGCTGCATTCCCTCACACATCGCTCTCACTCTCCCGATCTCACACACACACACACAACACGCACTCCTCATTCATACCTGCATTCATTCACACATCGCTCTCACTCTCCCGATCTCACACACACACACACACACACACACACACACACACACACACACACCCGTGCGCGCACACATATTCACTTCTTCCTTCATACCTGCATTCACTCACACATCAGTCTCACTCTTCCAATCTCTCTCTCTCTCTCTCACACACACATACATACACACACACACACACACACACACACACACACACACACACATACAGATTTGGGCAGTTTTAACAATTTTTATTTTTTTATGTTCTTTCCGACATTGCAGTAGCCCGTTCGTATCTATGGGTTGTCAGCATGCCGGATGTCTGTAACCTGGGGGCTACCTGTATCAATGACTGGATAGATTATATGTGATCATATATAATATTTGAAAATAAAAATATGTCAATATGGTTTGTTTTCATTTATATAAATGTATGATTGCATGTGTCGTAAGTGATAATTTAATAAAGGTGTTTCTTGTTTAGAAAAAACAAACAATGTTATTATTGGCAGCAGCAGAGGATGTGGCTATCCCATGGTCTATAGTGGTTGTAGGTGCCACACCAGAGGGATCCTGGATAAAGGCTGAGTGGTCTGATGTACAACTAATGGACACTGAGAAATCATACACCTGCAGCTGAGGCAAATTGCTAGTCTGCTATGATGGCAAAGGCTGTTTGCTTAACTTTTTCTTTTTGTGGCTAGAAGAAAGAAAGACCATGGGGCAGACAGATTTTTCCATGGTCAAGCCGAAAATGGTTCCTCTCTCCTGGAAAAAACATGCATCAAATGCAGGTAAAAATCCAAACATCTTTAAAAGTCATGTTTTTCTAAGACAAACACAGTAAAAAGCATTTTAAAACACCACAAAGTAAAATAAACACATTTTCTCCACAGAAAAAAAATGTTTTCAATCACTTTAGACAATGTTTAAAATGACAGGGAAAACAGTGCTCTTGTTTAAGAGTATAGTACAGTCTTGTGACAGTCCATTAAAACACAAATCCCTAGCTTTAAAATAACTTTCCTGAAGAGGAAAGTATTAATAATTAACCAAAAATATTGAATGGAAGACTTTTTCCCCAAAGGGAACCTATCTGCCCAGCAAAGAAATACCTCAAGCTGGCAGTCAATCCTCAAAAGCCTCAGAGGAGGATATTCTTTGATGGCAGTAAAGATCATCTCAAGCTCCCAGACAGTTTGGCCACATGAAAGGTGTCCTGAAGCTTTGAAAGCTGGCCAGCCATTATACCCTTAGCTGAATATAGCATATATAGCTAAGACTACTGCAGCAGTGATCAATATGATGAACAATCTTTGCTTCTGCTTTAATGCACTAGGTGTGCCTTTTAGGTTGCTGACCAAACTCATAACACAGTATTCAAAAATGTATTTAGTGAGTGACCAATCTCAATTCTTTTACTAATATATGAAGAGCTTTTTGAATGGCATTTGTCACTGATTTAAAGTATAAAGTAAATATCAGATGAGTACTGGATATACTTATGTAGTACATCTATTTACCTATATCGCCTTAGTGATGTTTCTGATACTTTTAACTTTTTTTAAGTAGGTCAACAGGCCTGCGGATATAGTGTATCTAAATTCCAGTAAAGCCTTTAGTGTGATGCCTTGAAGGGAACTGGTGAAGGAATTAATTAACCAGCGAAGAAATTAATTGACAAGATGTGGAGTCCAACTTGGTGATTTACATAACAGGCTGGGTAAATGACCAGAGGCAAGAAACATAAATAAGATGAGAAAAGTCAGTAACTTGTGAGGTATTGCAGAATTTCCTGCTGACACTGAAACTGCTTAATGTAGTTGTGTTGTGGAATTCATTTGAGTTAGAAAGCAAGATTATTCTGTTTGTTTATAAGAAGAGGGGTACACTGGTCACCAGTATGGATCCAGACTGCAAGATGGGTGAATAAGGGGAAACTAGGGTAATGTAAAAATGTGTAAACACTTTAGGCAAAGAAATCCGCAGAAAACCTTCAGGATATTCAGGGAAGGGCAGAGAAAGACGATGCCACCATCGCCCCTAAGCTGTATCATGTGACACAGTATGAAATCAGAATGCTTTAGGCCAACAGAATGCTGTTGTGCTTAGCAAGGAAGTGGAGTCTTGAGAGAGGCAAAAGTCATCCAGCCATTGTATGGGATCCTACACCACACATTGCTAGTTTGAGCAATGCTGACAGTTATTCAGAGTAAGATTGCTTATGCTGGTGGACGAAAATGCAATGAGCACTCACTAAAATGGCACATAATTTAACACATGGTCTGCAATACATTTAAATATCTCTAAAGACACATACCAAAATCTTTTCTTCTGTTTCGACCTTCGTAATAAGTTTTACTCTTTTCATAAATACGATTTCCTTTGGTTCTAGAAGTCTCAGAATACCTTCTGCAAAAAAGAAATATTTTCCATCAAAATATGTTGCTATACTATGCACTTCCTTGAGCGTTTTGCACATACATTACAGATTACAAGCACATTTTAATACCAGCAATGTCAGTCCTGTCTCTGTATGAGTGAACATATATTTAATAGGCAGTTACAATAAAACAGCAAGGAATATGTAACATTTCACACTTGCTCACATCATTTGATGAAACTTTGTGAACTGGAACAGTCTGAAAACACCTTACTATTTTAGGTACACATAACTGCTTAATAAATCAATACAAATAATTCATTCAGAAATTGCAATGGTATCACCATGTACAATGCAACAATGAAGCCAACAACTCACATTCTAGGTAACTAGTTTTGGAATTAAAATGATATGTGAAATATCTTGAAATAGCAGCCTAGCATTGCCTTTTATGTCTGAGATACCTAAATTGGCTGTAGGTGGGAATGTGCATGTGTATGTGTTGTATGGAAGAACAACCACGGCAGGGCTACTCCCCCCAGGTACTGTGAATACTGGCTGTAGATGATTGTCAATGTTGAAATGACATCCCAATCCAATCTAATCTGCAAAAACATCTGAAAAAGGTGGTGTGGATGGATGATGGATGGATACCTTCTCATTTATCTTCCTTTGCTTAGAATATTGCTTGTTAGATATTGTTATCATGTGGGGCAATGGTTTGGTATAATGGAAACTTACTCAGGAATAGAAGATACAGGGTTTGATTCTGATCTTTGATTGTTGGCTAGGCTTGTAATAGCCAGCAGATTTATAGCCTAGAATTCACCTATGAACCTAAACCTAGGTGAAGATTGCTATTCAAACTAGGACATAATGTATGCACATTTATAATTCCCATGAGCAAAATAACTGCTAGGTATCCAGTAAAATAAAAGTCACTCACTTCAGATTATTATCATTACTAATGGCTGCTAATTTACACAAATATAGCCAGGGCTAAACTTTACTGCAACAGTGAATGGTTCAGTGATTTCAAACAAGGGTTCAGACAGACACATACCACCCACTTAAAATTATTTATTTTTTGCAGTGATATGCACTAGAGGGTAAACTAAAAAGTATTGCTGTATTTATTATGATTTATGATCATGTACCCTAAACCTTTTTTTTTCAGAATGCCGGGTTTTGCAGTATTCAAAAGGTGTGCTGTCCAGGAACATTCACTATTCAGACTGGAGGTGGAGGCTACCCTTTTGCTGAGGGAGGATACATTCTGGAAACTTGTGTACAATACCAAACATCCTCACCATGCCCCACATGTTGCTTAAAAGATGTTTTCCATTATTTATATATATATATATATATATATATATATATATATATATATATATATATATATATAAATAATAGATTATTATTTTTGTACCAGTAACAACACATCAAACAGATAGAACCCCGTGAATGTCAGCCTTTCTGTTTGATTTTGCTGTAACTAAGTTCATCTGCTTCATTCGAGGAGGCTGGTATGTAAAGCAGCAAGCAAAGTCCTTACTAAAGAAAAAAACTCTCTCTCTCTCTCTCTCTCTCTCTCTCTCTCTCTCTCGTGCTTCTAATAGTAAAAGCAAAGGCACAGCAACTGCATAAGCTCCAATCAAACTGCACAGTCATCAGATGTATTAATCTATTAAAATGGTACACTACCCTTTCACTCTGGTTATATGCAATTCCATAGAATTAAGGAAAAGGGAATCCTTGAGAGAAGAAGCACAGCTCCCTACTTTCACAGCAGATGAAAGGGAGGACCAACCATAGGCTTACAAGTAGATTGCCTACCCGAATAATCAAAGCCATCAGAAAAATTATGTTTCATTTTTGCAAAGATTCAAAATTTGCAACTTATCCCCATAATGATACGATGGAATCAGCCAGAGAATTGTGACTAAGAAACAAAAATCACCCCCTTCCCCCTTTGTTGCTATTGTGTGGTTCCTGGAAATATGAGAAAACATATGTCTGAATAGTAACAGTCTTAGTCTTTTTTTTTTTAAGTTGCAATATGCAAAAAAAGAAACCACAATCCCAAACACCCATCCTGAGACAAAAATAGGCAACAGGGAATAGCATCATGAAAGAAGCAAAGCAAAGATAGTACTTTATATGACGAAAGGGCAACATGTTGACCAAGAAGTGACCAAAACCACACCACTGCAATGGCATTTCAGCAAAGTAATAGAAGCCCAAAAGTCTATCTGTCCTAACCATATGACTGCATGATGCTATAGGAAGATCATGCATAGTTCCCCATTAGTAACCCCAAAATACACATACATTTTCTCTGGGGATTCAGAAAAAATCTCCATTGTCCTTTCTATAGGAGGGTAACCCAAAATGTAAAGGAATAAAGAGAAACTTCTTTTTTCTTGTTAGTAGCAACTACTGCATAGATAGAAACTGCAGAAAAGATACTACACTTTATTTTCAAAGTCTTTATCTTCAGTTCCCTAACTAAAATTAGGAAAATAGAACATAAATAAGCAACTATAAATGTCCATGTAATTCCAGAAAACAAAAAAAAATGGATTTTCACTGCTTACATGTGGGGTTTATTTGAACTGCAAAAACTATCTTAATTATACCAAACAAATTAAAAAAAAAGACAGAGTGAGAGATAGAGAAAGAGTGAGAGATTTAATACTGCCAGGAAATATAAACCCATGCACAAATAATCTGAAGAAAGCACTGAGAAGTTCAGAAAGGGTTCCTTTCCTTGTAGTCTAGCTAGACTCAGCCCTTCAGGAGGAAGGATAGCATTCCCATATACCTTAAAGGTGGACACGAGGGGTATTTCTGGGAAAAGGTTTGGTTTGCTTGAATGAGAGAAAAAAGGGGAATAAGCCTATGGTTGTAACCAAGCACATCCCATGTAAACAGCATCAAATCAAATTAATCTTTATAATACCAAATGACCAAACTTCCAAAACATAAATGAACCTTAAGGAATGCAAACGAGCTAGCAAAGGAAATTAGATTCAGAGTTATAGATGTTTGCTCTCTTATTTGCGAATTTAAAGTGTCTGATATTATAAGGCCAGTACTTATTTAATTCAGTATTTAGGGCATTTATGTCAGAAAAAAGGCATGTATGTACGATTCCACCATAATTTGCTGTGCTCAATCTCTCCCCAAACTCATGCAACTAACACAAGACACCTTCTCTTGTATTGAGTCTTGGATGCTGAAAAAATCACCTTGCACTCAATCCATCCAAAACCAAAATCATGATCTTTACCCCATCTAAAAACACCTCTATCAATAAAAATTCCTTCTCCATAGTTAGTCAGAATAAGATTCCTATTGAAATAGTTTCCCATACAAAAGTTCTAGGTGTTATCATTGATGAATATTTAAAGTTTGACATTCGTATACAAACTAGTATTAAGAAAACACACCAAATGTTCAGAATGCTGTATCATCACAGCCGTTATCTCACTCCCTCTTCCGAACATATACTGTCTATTTCCTACCACATCCCCTCTCTCTTGTATGGAGCCCCTTTCCTCACCAACTTTCAGTCCTTCCTAAAGTCAGAACTGTCATCCTGCTACAATAAAATCTCTAAGTTTGCTACTGGGACCAAATCCTCCTCCCACCACTATGATGCACTCCACTCCTTGAACTGGCTGAAACTCCCCCACTAGCTCTCTTACATTCAACTGTTAACTGCTCACAAACTCATTTTCAGATCCTCTAACTGCCCTTCCCTCTCCTCCATACTCACCTTGCATCATCCTGACAGACTACTCAGGTCCAGTAACCAGAACCTCCTCAAAGTGTACAAATCCTTACGTGCCACCTGGGCAATCTCTCCTGTCTTTCTCCCTCGCTTGCCTATGGAATTCACTTCCCCCCACATTTGAATCACAAAACCACTCCACCTTCAAGACCATGCTCCATTCCCATCTCTCTTCTCACAGGGAATGCTTATCCTCTCACCCCACCTGACTCCCTCTATATCATTTCTGCTCCCCCATCCTTTTTCTCCTTTCTCATAACCAGGCCTAGTGACCCCCTTCATTTCATTTCCACTCCCTCTCCCTTTTTCCTTTCTCATAACACACCCTAGTGACTCCCTTCATTTCATTTCCACTCCCTTTTCTCCTTCCTCATAACTCACCCTAGTGACTCCCTTCATTTCATTTCCAGTCCCTCTCCCTTTTTCCTTTCTCATAACTCACCCTAGTGACTCCCTTCATTTCATTTCAACTCCTACTCCCCTTTTTCCTTTCTCATAACTCACCCTAGTGACTCCCTTCATTTCATTTCCACTCCCTCTCCCTTTTTCCTTTCTCATAACTCACCCTAGTGACTCCCTTCATTTCATTTCCACTCCCTCTCCCTTTTTCCTTTCTCATAACTCACCCTAGTGACTCCCTTCATTTCATTTCCACTCCCACTCCCTTTTCCTTTCTCATAACTCACCCTAGTGACTCCCTTCATTTCATTTCCACTCCATCTCCCTTTTCCTTTCTCATAACTCACCCTAGTGACTCCATTCATTTCATTTCCACTCCTCCCTTTTCCCTTTTCTCATACCTCACCCTAGTGACTCCTTCATTTCATTTCCAGATCCTCTACCCTTTTCATTTCTCATAACTCACCCTAGTGACTCCTTCATTTCATTTCCACTCCTCTCCCTTTTCGCTTTCTCATAACTCACCCTAGTGACTCCCTTCATTTCATTTCCACTCCCTCACCTTTTTCCTTTCTCATAACTCACCCTAGTGACTCCTTCATTTCATTTCCACTCCTCTCCCTTTTTCCTTTCTCATAACTCACCCTAGTGACCCTTTCTCATAACTCACCCTAGTGACTCCCTTCATTTCATTTCCTTCTCCCTGATTTTCCTTTCTCATAACTCACCCTAGTGGCTCCCTTCATTTCATTTCCACTCCCTCTCCTTTTCCTTTCTCATAACTCACCCTAGTGACTCCCTTCATTTCATTTCCACTCCCTCTCCTGTTTTCCTTTCTCATAACTCATCCTAATGACTCCCTTCATTTCATTCCCGCTCCATCTCCCTTTTTCCTTTCTCATAACTCACCCTAGTGACTCCTTTCATTTCATTTCCACTCCTCTCTTTTTTCCTTTCTCATAACTCACCCTAGTGACTCCCTTCATTTCATTTCCACTCCCTCTCCCTTTTTCCTTTCTCATAACTCACCCTAGTGACTCCCTTCATTTCATTTCCACTCCATCTCCCTTTTCCTTTCTCATAACTCACCCTAGTGACTCCCTTCATTTCATTTCCACTCCATCTCCTTTTTTTCCTTTCTCATAACTCACCCTAGTGGCTCCCTTCATTTCATTTCCACTTCCTCTCCCTTTTCTCCTTTCTCATAACTCACCCTAGTGACTCCCTTCATTTCATTTCCACTCCATCTCCTTTTTCCTTTCTCATAACTCACCCTAGTGACTCCCTTCATTTCATTTCCACTCCCTCTCCCTTTTTTCCTTTCTCATAACTCACCCTAGTGACTCCCTTCATTTCATTTCCACTCCATCTCCCTTTTCCTTTCTCATAACTCACCCTAGTGACTCCCTTCATTTCATTCCCACTCCATCTCCCTTTTTCCTTTCTCATAACTCACCCTAGTGACTCCCTTCATTTCATTTCCACTCCCTTTTTTTCCTTTCTCATAACTCACCCTAGTGGCTCCCTTCATTTCATTTCCACTTCCTCTCCCTTTTTCCTTTCTCATAACTCACCCTAGTGACCTCCTTCATTTAATTTCCACTTCCTCTCCCTTTTTCCTTTCTCATAACTCACCCTAGTGACCCCTTCATTTCATTTCCACTTCCTCTCCTTTTTCCTTTCTCATAACTCACCCTAGTGACTCCCTTCATTTCATTTCCACTCCCTCTCCCTTTTTCCTTTCTCATAACTCACCCTAGTGACTCCCTTCATTTAATTTCTACTCCATCTCCCTTTTCCTTTCTCATAACTCACCCTAGTGACTCCCTTCATTTCATTCCCACTCCATCTCCCTTTTCCTTTCTCATAACTCACCCTAGTGACTCCCTTCATTTCATTCCCACTCCATCTCCCTTTTCCTTTCTCATAACTCACCCTAGTGGCTCCCTTCATTTCATTTCCACTTCCTCTCCCTTTTTCCTTTCTCATAACTCACCCTAGTGACTCCCTTCATTTCATTTCCACTCCCTCTCCATTTTTCCTTTCTCATAACTCACCCTAGTGACTCACTTAATTTCATTTCCACTCCCTCTCCCTTTTTCCTTTCTCATAACTCACCCTAGTGATTCCCTTCATTTCATTTCCACTCCCTCTCCCTTTTCTCCTTTCTCATAACTCACCCTAGTGACTCCCTTCATTTCATTCCCACTCCATCTCCCTTTTTCCTTTCTCATAACTCACCCTAGTGACTCCCTTCATTTCATTTCCACTCCCTCTCCCTTTTTCCTTTCTCATAACTCACCCTAGTGACTCCCTTCATTTAATTTCTACTCCATCTCCCTTTTCCTTTCTCATAACTCACCCTAGTGACTCCCTTCATTTCATTCCCACTCCATCTCCCTTTTCCTTTCTCATAACTCACCCTAGTGGCTCCCTTCATTTAATTTCCACTTCCTCTCCCTTTTTCCTTTCTCATATCCCACCCTAGTGGCTCCCTTCATTTCATTTCCACTTCCTCTCCCTTTTTCCTTTCTCATAACTCACCCTAGTGACTCCCTTCATTTCATTTCTACTCCCTCTCCCTTTTTCCTTTCTCATAACTCACCCTAGTGACGCCCTTCATTTCATTTCCACTTCCTCTCCCTTTTTTCCTTTCTCATAACTCACCCTAGTGACTCCCTTCATTTCATTTCCACTCCCTCTCCCTTTTTCCTTTCTCATAACTCACCCTAGTGACTCCCTTCATTTAATTTCTACTCCCTCTCCCTTTTCCTTTCTCATAACTCACCCTAGTGACTCCCTTCATTTCATTTCCACTCCCTCTCCCTTTCCTCCTTTCTCATAATTCACCTCTCACTGTTCTACTCTCTTGCTCTAATTCTTCCTACCTCTCACCTCATGAAATTTTGAGTACATAAAGGCCTGCAGTCCGAATTATACTTTTGTACTCCAAAATACTTATGTTTTAATTTCATTCAATGCCTTGTTACAGCACCTTGCTTCAAGTGTTATTATTCTGTCTTCTATATTATTGTGTTTTTAGTAGGTTTGAAAATTGTATTGTACTTAACTTTGTTGATATTAGCGTTGTAATAATTGTATATGGAGCTTTTCTCCCCGGGCCTCCATTGAAAACGGGCTCATTTTGGCCCAGTGGACTTTCCCGGTTAACAAACTGCAAATAAATAAATGTTAGGAGAAGTAAAAGCACAGAAGTGTGGTCTACAAATGAGACAATTCTGATTACTTTCCTGTATATACCCATAAGTTACCTTTCCAAAGAGACAGAAGTGAAGGGAGTAGCGTTGTGCATTAGTAGCTGATTTTAATATTCTGCAGCTTGTTGATCATATAGCATTCCATGGCACATCTGCATGATTCTAACATTTCAAGTTTTCCTATTGCACAGCACCCATATTAGCATTTAGATCAGAAAGTCTTCATTCTGGGCCTTGCTGAGTCTAATTATGGTAGCTGCCAAAAACACAATTACTAGAAAATAGAAATCAAAGTCTAAACCACCTTTACTAGACGTAGTGAATATAGTAATAGTGATAAAACAACTTGAATTGGGATCTTTAAAAAGGGGTAGGAGCGAATTGCATAGGAAAAAAATGGAACTGTGGAAACAATACACGCAGAGGAGGAACAAGGTTTAAAAGAAAGCAAGATTTGAATGAGCTATGTAATGTTTGACTGACAATGACTGGATAGATTAATAAATGATGTACAATGTAACTCCAATTATGTCAATATGGTTTGTGATGTATGTTTGCAACTAAAATTATGTCAGTATGGTTTGCTTTCATTTATATACCTGTAAATGTATGATTGCCTATGTCATAAGTGATAATTTAATGAAAATATTTCTTGTTTAAAAAAAAGAAAAAGAAAGTCTTCATTCTGTAGCCATGACTCCAAAATGCCATTTTCCCATTGGTTTACAATTTACAGCCAGAATCTTTATTCTAGATCTCCACTACCATAATATTTGCCGTCACTGACCCTGCACGCTATGTACCCAATAGTTGTAGTGTTTGGATTGCTATTCTGCTACATCCATAAGAATGTATATTTTTCCTATTTTGACAGAGTGTAACACCACAGGAGTAATGCAAAAATCTAAGAAATACTTCTAAGTAGAGTTTCAGAAATATTATATAGATAGTAGCTTGTGTGCCAATATCCAGATCTTACATATTAAATAGCTTTTAAAACTTATATGGGATATTCTAAGCTTCTCTGAGGCATTTTTATTTCAAAGGTACATGTTGAAGATCACGCAGGCCATGCAAGGTGGGGGTTCAAAAATAACAGCTTCATTCCAAGCTCTTGTTTTTTGACAGAGACCCCTGTGACTCACATGTCACTAAAAGTAAAACAAAAGTACGCACACAAAAATGGAAATAATAATAATCACATACGGAAACACACAATTCCCCCAAAATGCTACAAATGTAAATATGCACTCAAAATATAACATAAACTGTTCCTTAAATACTACACTAAACAAACAAACAAAACATGCTGCTTAAATATTAAAAAATATGAGGTATTGTAGGGGATTGTGGCTCCCTGTACATCTATTAAAAAATATTATCATCTCAAAGGTTGCAAGACCATTGGCCAAAAGAAACAATAAAACATCCTAAACACACAGTCTCTGTGCAATATATCAGTCCTTAACAGCATTTATAGGTTCATAGGTTCATACTAGGCTATCTGCCCTAGGGCATTTATAAGCCTAGCCAGAGTGTGTTTGGCTTTCGCCACCCATTTTAAATTAATTTTGCTATGCCCTTTTTTGAGGTTAGTATACTGTGCCTCTGTCTAACAGTGACATAGAAGTGATACCCAGGGTAAACCTACAATCTCCCATCCACTCATCAAGATTCCTCTTGAAGAGAGTCAATGAGGGACTCTGCCTAACCTGGACTGGGATTTTATTCCAGAGTGAAGGGAGCCTCTGGGTTATGAAACTGTCCCTCCAGCATGTCCTATTTATTTCAGTGCTGAGGTTCAAGTCTCTCGAGCACGTAGCTCAATGGGATTTGGATTTTCTGAGGTGCAGCATGTCCATTAACTCCGGGTTGGACATGGCTTTATACATCAGGCACAGATCGCCTCTGAGTAGGTGGTATGCCACTGAGTAGAGCTGGAGTTTCTTTAACCGGGTAGCATATGGCATCTGTTTGAGCCCTTTGATCCTCTTGGTGAGGTACTTTTGGGGTCTTTCCAGTTGCTGCATGTGTCTGGTAAGGTACAACCCAAAAGGGGCATTGTACTCAATTATGGGCCTGATGAGGGATGAGTAAAGAGGCACGATGACCTCCCCTGATCTAGATGTGAATCCCTTCATGATTAGGTGGGCTATATAAAATGTTTTTCTAACCACTTTGGCCACGTGGTTGTCAAATGAGAGATTGCTATCAACTTGGGTCCCCAGGTCCCTAATTACTTCTTCCGTACTTAATGGATTACCACCTATGTGGTAATTTGTGGGCACTTTGTTTTGCCTAAAGGGATGACTATACACTTTTTGGCATTTAGCTTGAGGCCATGGCTCTGGCACCAATTGTCTGTTTCTATGAGGCCCTTTTGGAGGATGCTTGTGTCGGCTAGAGAGTCGATTATGGTGCCCTGTTTGCAGTCATCTGCGAACTTGGTCAGCCACAGTCCTTCCATGTTGGCCTGTACCTCCGAGAAATATATACCGAACAAGAGAGGTCCCAGGACTGAGCCTTGTGGGACGCCACTTGTAACTGGTTTGGAGTCTGACATGGCTCCAGCAATTCTAACCATGTGGGTTCTGTTCTTGAGCCAGTTTGCAACCCATCTAGTGACATAGGGGTTTATGTTTAAGCTGGTTAGCTTATCTATAATGCCCGAGTGGGGTACTGTATCGAAGGCTTTTGCAAGGTCCAGGTAGGCTGTGTGGACCACCTTCCCCTCGTCAATGGCCTTGGTGACTGTTTCAAAGAAATCGGCCAGGTTTAAGAGGCAGGATCTGCCCTTAACAAAGCCAAACTGGGTAGGATCCAGTGTCTGTAGGTCCCCAATATCTTTATTTATGAGGTCCATGATGATCTTTTCCATAGCTTTGCAGACCAAGCTAGTCAGGCTTATGGGGCAATAGTTTCCAGGATCTGTTGAGGCACCACCTTTGTTGCTGTACACCACTCTTTGGGTACATATCCTGTAGTAAGGCTGAGATTGAACAGTAGTTTTATGTTTGGGTTTAGCTCTTCTTGGAGTTCATGTAGGATGCAGCCCGGGACACTGTCTGGTCCCATTGATGCTATGTTTTTTGCTTTGGAGAGGGCGGCTCTTACCTGAGCATCTGAGATGTCAGGGGGGCAGCACTCTGCTGGGATAGATATTTGCCCTTTTGGTGGTGGGGGGGGTTTGTGCTGAACCTGTCAGCTAGGATGTTGGCAATGTCTGTGGGTTTGGTGTATTTTTTGTCATTTTGGACTAATTCTGAGCATATCTGGGAATTCCCACCCAGGTTCCTAACATAACTAAAGAAAGCCTTGTGATTATCCTTAGTGTCCTGTGCAATTTTTCTCCCTAAGCTGGCCTTAGACGATTTTATGAGTGCCCATAGTTTTTTGCTAATACTGATCAGAGATGCCTTCCCTTTTTGGGATTTTGCTCTGTCATGTAGTAGCTTCCTCCTTCTATTGTATAGTTTGTTTATGGCTGGGGTCCACTAGACAGGATGTCTGCCTTTGGAGGATTGGGTCTTGGTTTTATTTGGGATTGCATGATCCATGCATTCCTGAAGGTGTTCATAGAATGCATTTATAAAGGATTCTGCGGACTGGGCCATATTTTCCACAGGCCCGGGGGCTTTGAAGGATTCCACCTCAGTTTTGAGGAGTGTGAAATTTGCTTTAGAGAAGTTTTTCACTGTGGTTTTCTGGGCAGGGGGTGGGGTCAGGATGTGAATATCCAGTGAAATTAGTTTATGGTCTGATCTTACCAGTGAGGGATACACTTCTGGTCTGGAGCATAGAGAACCCATGTTGGTGATGATCAGGCCCAGTATGTTTTCCCCTCTTGTGGGAGTGGTAACAAGTTGTTCCATAGCATTTGAGTTTATAAATTCTAGGAACCTTTGGGCTAGGGTGTTGGAGCTAGAGTAATGCTCCCAGTCTATGTTTTGGTAGTTGAAGTCGCCCAATATAATAGTGTTTGGAGAGACCTTCATATTTTCAAGTGTTCTCAGGAAGGCCGAGTGGGGTTCCTGGGTTTGGGAGGGTAGTCTGTAGCAGGCTATAAACTGGAAGGCAGTTTTACCCACTGTTAGTTGCACATGAATAGTCTCTGATGCTTCGTGCTGTGCCACCAACCTGGAGGTGTGGGTATCTTTGATGAATATTGATACTCCCCCTTCTTTTGTGGTTCAGTCCAAGTTTTGGGGCCAAAAAGCATGGTATGAGGTATAACCTGGTAGTGCTGGGGTGCTCTCAGGAGCCTTGAACCAGGTTTCTGTTACTGCACAGATATCGATGTTCTCCATACTAAGGAGAGTTTTGAGTGCATGCATCTTGTGGTTTAGACTTCCGGCGTTGAGTAGCATTACTCTTAGTTTCTTATCCCTTGTGATACCTATGGAGGTGGGTTTGTCTTTTGAGCCTTGCCTAAAAAAGGCACTATGTGGGTAGCAAGAGCCTTTGCCAATATCCGAAAGCCCAGGGGTGACAGGTGCAAGCCATCCCTACCGAAGCATCGTGGCTTGTCGAGCATGTCATCCCAGGCTGACAGGCATTGGATCCCCTTTGAATGACACCAATACTTAAGCCAGTTGTTGAAATTGATCATCTTGTCTTCATATTGTGACATCATTCTTGGTGAGGGTAAGATGCTACTCAAGGTCAGGGTCATACCGGCCTGGGCTACATGCTCAGAGAGCTCCTCTGTGTCTCTTTTCATGTAGTCCAGGGAGGTACATCTCAGGTCATTCACACCAGCATGGACAATGACTGAGTCATATTTGTACTTGCCTTGGAGTGACCTGAGTGCTTGTGTTATGTGGCGGATCATAGCGCCTGACAGGCAGCTCACTGTGACCTTCTCCTTGTTCAGCCTGGTGAGCAGGACGTCAGTGTGCCTGACGATAGAGTCACCTATTACAAGTATATCGGGTGTGTTGTTTAGCCTTAAGGGCTGTGACTGTTCGGCACACTGGCTTTGTGAGCTATGTGTTGTACGTGTTTTGTTTTGGGGTAGCGGTTGCTTGGGTGTCTGCTTTGGAGGTCTCTGCTGCTTAGGCAGATTTGTATTTAGAGCCTCTGAGTATGTTTTTGTGTGTTTATGTGTTTGGTTTGCTGTCGTGGTAGGTCTGTGTGAGATTGGAATTGTAGTGAGTGTGGTTTCCTTCTCCTCCTGACTGGTTACGCCAGTACTGAGTTGAAAGAGCTTAGCCTCCAGTTTGGCTATATGGTTGCATCTCTCACATGTGTTGGAATTTGTTGGGAGGAGAAGAGGGTTGTCTGTGTACATGAGGCAGTTGTAACATTGCGTCAAGATTCCCAGATTCACCAGCTGGACCGGAGAGGAGATTGACAACTGACCTTTGGACATGCTAGAATAGTATTGGGAATTCCTTTATAATTGAAAAAAAGGGCCAATGGGGAACAAGGTACTCAAGGTGAGTTTGTGAGGGTGTAGTTCTTTTAATTTTTTAGTGCTGACTTATATAAGTGCTTTAGTGAGCATGTGCCAGGTAACTTAAATGCAATGTGTTACAGGTAATTTAAATGCAAAAATGACAAACAGTAACTTTCTTTCAAGTGAAACAAGGAAATAAGTACAGTAAGCAATGCAGATATCACTAGGGATCCACAGAAGCACTGAAAAGCCGCGTTTTAGGTGGAATTAGCGTTTCAGGGAAATAACAAGCAAACAACAACAAGCATACAAACAAAGCTAGATTCAGCAGGCCTGGATCTAGTCTATGCTACAGCAAACAAGGTGTACCAATTTCAGTAAGAAACAGTTCAAAGATGCAGGCACTATAAGCCTTTAACCAGAAATTCCCAGCTCAGAAGGGCAGAGTCCAGCCTCTCCTCCCACAAGAGTGCAGTCCATGAACCTTCTTAATGTAAAATAACTGGCCTGAAGCCCAAGTGCTTAAACCAGAACTAATACACTTTTAGAATAACAGACACTGAGCCCTCAATCAGCAGTTCCCAACTTAGAAGGATGTAAGCTACCTGTCCTGCTACCACAGTGCAGGCCACAAACCTTCCTAATGTAAAACAACTGGTCTGAAGCCCAAGTGCTTAATCCAAAAGACTTAGAATGATAGCTACACTTTAATCAAGTTACTACCAAGCAGTAATAAATACAATTGAATACTTTAAAGAATGCCTGGATTAGTGCTCAAGTTATACAAACAAAGCTAGATTCAGCAGGCCTGGATCTAGTCTATGCTACAGCAAACAAGGTGTACCAATTTCAGTAAGAAGAAGTTCAAATATGCAGGCACTATAAGCCTTTAACCAGAAATTCCCAGCTCAGAAGGGCAGAGTCCAGCCTCTCCTCCCACAAGAGTGTAGACCACGGACCCTCTTAATGTAAAATAACTGGCCTGAAGCCCAAGTGCTTAAACCAGAATTAATACACTTTTAGAATAACAGACACTGAGCCCTCAATCAGCAGTTCCCAACTTAGAAGGATGTAAGCTACCTGTTCTGCCACTACAGTGCAGACCACAAACATTCTTAATGTAAAACAACTGGTCTGAAGCCCAAGTGCTTAAACTAAAAGGCTTAGAATGAGTTACACCAAGCAGTAATAAATACAATTGAGTACTTTTAAGATGACGCAAAAGCAAAATAAAGTAGGAAGAAACACAAATACAGTAAAAGCAGATACATTTTTTTTTTTGAATGAGCAAATGAGATGGGCCCAGGAGGAGTATCCAAATGCAAATTTACAAGAGGGGCAGGCAGTTTCAAAGCCACCAAGATTAACACTAAAACAAAAACAGGGAGGGTAGGTGGGGACCTACTGAAAAAACAGAGTCACAACTTCCAGCTAGATATTGCTCAATGCAACACAAACAAATTAATTTAAATTGTGTATTATTTGAAAAAAGTGCAGATCAAAATTTACTTAACTTCACTTATGCATTCAGTTGATTGCATGCAGGTTTTAGCTGGCCAAAGCTCACAGTTTAAACAGAAAATAATTCACTGTATCACTTGTATAAGACAGAAACTGAATAATAATGAAGTAAACTACCCCCACTTATCACTCAGTTGATTGCATGCAGGTCTTAACAGTTTAAACAGAAAATAATTCACTGTACCACTTGTATAAGAACTCCAGTTTCACTCATGGCTTTTACTCAGTAACAAAACTCAACAAAACTCTCTCCCTCACCAGCCCAGCATTAAAATGTGTGCACATCTTCATACTCATTCTGCAAATGGAACACTTAAATCCAGTTTTCTCACGCTATTTAATTTTTTACTGTTACTCTACAGTAATTTTCATTTATCAGTTCTCTACACATTGCCTCATGTACCTAACTTTCCAATAAATTAGAGTTGGCAAAATTCTGAATTTGGTGAACTGTCGTCTGCAAATCTCTGAATTCAAAGTAGTCCTGGTTTCATGAAAATATACGTGCATAGATATATAGTGTTTAGACATTACACATTACAGCTTTTAGTGCTGAGTGTTGAGTTTTGTTACTGAGTAAAATAAGTCAGTAGGTAAGCTACTCTACAAACACTCTGTGGCCCAAGCCTGGAACAAACTACCCCTTGACATTCACTCAATCTCTCACACCCCACTATTTAAAAGAAAACTAAAGACTCATTTACTCAATTCCAGAATTTGTCCCTGCTATGACCCTACATAATTCTCTCCTCCCCCCACATTGGAATCACTCCATCTATCCTTGTCATACTTCTGAACTCTATCCCCACTAGTACAGTTACATAGCATCAAAAAAAAAAACTTGTGCTGTCATTTAACTATTGTTAATGTTGTTTTGTTTATTGTTTTACTACTGTAGTGACTAGTCTAGTTTTATTTATATTGTTTGCTGTGCTTGTATACTACTGTAGTGTTTTTTATTGTACTATCTGGAGCTTTCCACCTCGGGTCTCCACTGAAAATGGGACAAAATCCCAGTTGGACTAACCCGGTCAACAAATGTCAATAAATAAATAAATAAAATAAATTTTGCACTACTGCTTGTGAATAAATTGTCATAAAAGTGGTAAAGCTGTACATTGCATACATAAGTATATACACGTATGTCTGGTACATAACATTGGGACGCCACATAAGCAGTTAACATAGCACTTTACTTGGGAAGGGGGATTTATTCATCTTTCTTGTCTGCTTTAAAATATGCTATACTTATGAAAGAAAATGTGCAAACATGATTTTTATCCCATTCTTTGAAAATGAATCTCATTTTGTGGCTAGCTAGGAGATGAATAGCACGTGCATTTACACCATCGTGACTTATGTTTAAGAATTATTTAAATTTGTTTTTCATAAATAAGGAAAATTTTTAATATATTTCACATGCAGAAACATTACAGGTTACATCCATAGAACAGCACTTAGGTAGATAATTTTATGACAACCAGCATTTACTTTTTGTAATTGTATACCTTGCTGTTATCCTTTGTTTTAAAGGAATCAGTTTTGTCAAGTAATACAGAAAATTTACTTTTTTAAATTGATATATATATATATATATATATATATATATATATATATATATATGTGTGTGTGTGTGTGTGTGTGTGTGTGTGTGTGTGTGTGTGTGTTTATGCAGAGGCATAATTATTAACTGAGTACAGTACAAATCGCACTGCAAAACATTGCAAACAAAAGGTCTAAGGCAAACAAAAAAATCCAAGCAATGAAGTTCACAACACATAACTTCACACATTTATGAAAAAAAAAAAAATTGTAGGGGACAGTGCCCCTTCACCACCCCAGTGGGGGGGGGTCAGCCTTGCATCACTGATCTCTAAACATACTACCTCTGTGATCATATCAACCCACAGAAAAGGAAACACAATAAAAAAACACACTACTTTCCTTCTCTGAGAGTTGTATGACCTTGGAAAACCGATTGCACAGCATTTAGGAAGATAAGAGTTTGACATACTAAGGCGTGGATAGCATAACAAATAATCATTTATGTGTTGATAATGCAACAGCTGGCAAACCATAGGGAAACCATATACACAAGAAAATTGTAATACTCATTATTTTCTTTCTATCCATCCATCCATACTCAAAAGTCCCATCCATCTCCTACAGCGACCCTGTGAACGGCATCTGCCATTCAAGGAGTTTACTAGGAGTGTAGGGAATTGAAGTAGATTGCCAGGCCTTTCTTGAGTATCACACACACAAACACCATATGCATATCAAGAGAGAATTTACAGTTGCCAGTCAGCCTACTACATGGCTTTGGGAGGTGGGAAGAAACTAGACTACTTAGAGAAAATCCACAGAAACACAAAAAGGGCATGCAGACTCCACACAGAAGGCACTCATGCTGAGGTTTGAACCAAAGAACCTCTTAATTTGGTGCAACAATGTTACCCATGCTGTGCTACCCACTCATTATTTTGTATTTATTCACATTTGCTTGTTAAAATCATTTGAATATCTTTCTTCTCTTGTTTAAAAAAACATCTAATAGACATAAAAGATTTATAAGAAAGCATGTGTTTTGCATATTGTTGTACAGAAAAGTAAAAGTGCTTGCAGTACAGTTGCATCGGTTTTAGATTTTTAAGTTACTGAACCTTGAATGTTGTCATAACTGCTGTTTATAGCCGATAATAAATGATTGCTTAGAATGGATGATATTGACTACATGAGGATGTATCACTGTACTTTGTGCTAGTCTACATATCAGTTTTAATCTGTGTGTGTGTGTGTGTGTGTGTGTGTGTGTGTGTGTGTGTGTGTGTGTGTGTGTGTGTGTGTGTGTGTGTGTGTGTGTGTGTATGTGGACAAATATACTGCCAACTGCCTCCCACAGTCAGTTCTCACTCCACAGGGAACAAATGGACAGATTGTGATGAATTATGCAAAAAATATACAGACACGTTATAATTAATGATGTAAAGATTTTTACAGAGATGATTATACATTGGGGAAATTCACTGCTTACTTTATCTTTGAGGGCGTTTTAGCCAGGATGTTAGCCTCCATTCTTTCTGTTAATAAATGTGGTACTCTGAATAATGAATTAATCTGTGTATATGTTAAATAAACAGACACATTAGGCAAATATAGTTTTCCCAGTGAGTGTATCTGCATTTTTCAATAAGTAATATTTCAATATGTAACATATTTACATATAAAAAGCATACATTCTTCAGACAAGTCCAAACAAAAAAAAGCAGCAAGAAAAACAAGCGGTCTATATAATAGTGCTATAAAAAACAGCAGTATAACTATGACAAGAAAACAAATAACGACCAAAGCAAGGCAGGTAAAATACACAAAATTTGTCCATAATAATGACCAAAGCAAGGCAGGTAAAATACACAAAATTAGTCCATAATAACGACCAAAGCAAGGCAGGTAAAATACACAAAAATAGTCCATAATAATGACCAAAGCAAGGTAGGTAAAATACACAAAATTAGTCCATATACTCCAAGTAAGAAGCCAACAAAACGTGTGTGATAAGAAATTTCACATTTTATTGAAACTGCTTCATCAGACAACATTACAATGCAACTACACTCTATTTAAATTAACATTGCCCAATAAAAATCCTGAAACAATCATTCAATTAAAAATGACATCACTTACTTATGCTAAAGCTTACTAAAAATATATGTAAAAAGTACTATAAACATTACAATGAGAAGTATTATTCTATAATATATACATAAAATATACACTAGTGTGTATAAATTATCTTATGTGTAAAATCAAATAATAAAATCACTTAGGCAATGGCCTGTTTTTAAGTGCTGGTTTAATACAGATTTTATCATTCAGCCCTTTTCTTTATGTGCTCTCATCCTGATAATCCCGTTAAGCTCATAGGTCTCTACTCTATTCTTTAAATCACCCCCACGATGGTCCTGAGTGATAACCTCTATAGCCATAAACTTAAATATATGTGTATTATCATGGATGGAAACATGTCTGGCCAAAGCATTTGTACTTATTAAGTTATTAATACTATATATATGCTCTCTAACACAATCTTGTAATCTCCTAACTTCCCTATATAAAAAGAAGAACAATGTTGACAAATAGCTAAATAAACTAAATGACATGTATTACAACTAGCTGTAAGTTTAAATTCAAAATGCCTCCCTGTATCAGGATGTGTAAACGTCCCCGTACTGTCAAGATACTCACACCAATTATAATTCGAACAAGGGTGGGTACCATACACTACCCCTCCATGCATGAAACTCTTAACAGATTTGGGATAGCAAAGCATCCTTTTTAAATTCTTTTTGTTCTTATATACAAATCTAGGTTTAGATCCTACTATAAAATTAACATCAGGGTCTGTAGTCAAGACTCGCCAGTCCTTCCTCACAACTTTCTCAATTTCCTTGCTATTACTAGAATATGTTAATGGTACTCAAAGTTGAGTAGATGTCTTGCTATAAGGAACTGTCCAAGGGCCATCTGAAAAGTAAGGTCTACCATTAGTACCCCTCTTTTTGACCACTTCCTTCAGTATATTCTCAACTTCATTTTTATTATACCCTCTCTCCTCAAATTTTACTTTCAGACTCTCAGTTTCTATCTTAAAGTCTATATCAGTTGCATTTAGTCTCGAGGCCCTCAGACCTTGGCCTTTGGCGATAATAGTAAAAATATGAGGGGGATGCATACTGCTTCTATGTATGTGTTTCTATAACACTCTTTACGATAGGTCTTAGTCAAAAAGGTCCCATTATTCATCTTAATCACTGTAACATCAATAAAATCAAGTTTATCTATAGAACTACTCATCGTGAAATTCAAAAAGGATGTGGTCCCATTGATATAGTGATAAAAAAATCATTCAAGGAATTCTCATTACCTTTCCATATGAGGAAGAGGTCATCAACGAACCTCCTGAAGAGCACAACACCATTTGGTTGTCCCATGATGTGCTCTTCCCACCTAGCTAGGACCATATTGGCGTAGCTATTGGCACAGGATGTTCCCGTAGCTACACCATCTTTTGAAGGTAGAATGTATCACCAAACATAAAGACAATATTTTCTAATACTAGCTCCATGAACAGACAAAGCAGCACAGAGAAAGTCCTGCTATATTCACTGTGCTGAATCAAATAATCTTTCAACATGTTAATCCCAATAGAATTGGGTATACATGTGAATAACAATTGAACATCACGAGTTACAAGAATATAGTCATCACTGAATGACCTTCCAGATGTAAACATAAAAAGGTTATTCAAAAAATGCTTCGTATCACTCAAAATGTACATATTTTTATCAAGTAGTGGCCTTAAATGCTTCTCAAGAAGTATAGAAATGCTTTCAGTACACCATTCCCTTCCAGATACAATTGGCCTGAGGGGAGGTCTCTGATCGTCTTTATATATCTTCTGCAGGCCTTGTATAATGGAAATAACTGCATTCTCACATATCAAGTATTTATACAATTCTAGTGAGTTATCTCTGCCCAATAAATAATCAGTCAGCGTGTTGTTAACACTCCTAACCATAGAGTCTATTTCATGTTTAGTTATTTTAATATAAGTTTCAGTAACATTAAGCATCTCATGCACAGAGTTGTTATAAAAGTCAGAATTCATTATAACAACAGGGCCCCCTTTATCCGCAGGCCTGATAGAAATATTTGTATCTTTATGCAAGTTTTTCAATGCAATCTGCTCATCTCTAGTCAGATTATTAAACTCTCTACCACGCCCTTTCTGGGAAAACAGTTCATATTTGTCATCTTCACATAACTTTTCAAAAACTTCTAAAGTGGCATTATTAGTTGGAATATACATACTTGGTTTCTTAAAATCAATGACAGAATTAGAACTGCCTTCAACAGAAGCTTTATACTGTATTTTCAACATAACATTTCTAATGAAAACTTTCAAATCTATTAAACTATCAGTTAATACAGTTTTTTGACCCAGAATAAAGTTCATACCTTTATTGAGCAGCGCAATTTCTACTTCACTCAATACTTACATGAAATGTTCCAAACTAAGGCGTTGCTGTTCTCTGCCACATTCTTTTCAGAGACTGGTAGTTGGTACCGTCTGGGGTCAATTTTATTTTCTTTCTCCCCCTGCTTTGTGATCTCTGATGCGTGGCTTTTTTATGGGTAAAGGAAAAGGGAGTGTATCACCACTGCATGAATCCCAAAGATTACTGTTGAACATGTTTAATCTATGATAATACACATGCATTTAAGTTTATGGCTATAGAGGTTATCACTCAGGACCATTGTGGGGGTGATTTAAAGAATAGAGTAGAGACCTGTGAGCTTAACGGGATTATCAGGATGAGAGCACATAAAGAAAAGGGCTGAATGATAAAATCTGTATTAAACCAGCACTTAAAACAGGCCATTGCCTAAGTGATTTTATTATTTGATTTTACACATAAGAGAATTTATACACACTAGTGTATATTTTATGTATATATTATAGAATAATACTTCTCAGTGGCATCTTATCTGTCAAGTACTTTTTATATAGATTACCTATTCAGATTATCAGATGTAAGGTCCTAAAAAAATTATGTGAAAAGCAGTCATTTGCTATCTACCTGGATATCAATTATAACCTTTAAACTTTGTTCGTACATTTTTTAGGCTAGTATGAAGTATTTTATTTATATCCCATGTCTCAGGAAGGAAAAAAGTGATCTGTCAAAGTAATAATATCAAGCGTACTGTATTACGCATTAATGCACTTTCATGTTTGTTACCACTTATTCAAATGTAGAAAATACATTTACAGTAAAACAGTATATTGTGCAGTCACAGTGGCAAAATACGTTTTTAAAGAAACGACAGCACCTTACAACAAAATAAATGAAGCTGCAACATGTTTGTTTTGTTTTATTCTAGCAGCAGAAAAAAACTTCAGTAGAAAGTGAACCATTTCTTATTCTTTTTAACTGAGTTGGGGTTTTCCTGTTTTCTTACATGTTACTTAAAATAGCTGTGGTATTTATTTAGCCTTGGTGCCTCTTCTGAAAATGTGTGGTTAGGATAAATGTGAGGTGATGAGTGAAATGCAGCAACAAGGTTGATATATATATACACACACTTATGTACAGAAAGTATGATTTCTTTATGTGTTAATGCTTTCCTGGAAAAGGGTGGTGAACTCTTTATTTTTCTGAGAAGAACAGTAAATGGTCTTTGGCATTCCTTCTTTGTAAACGCCAAGGGTCATGAAGAATTCTGAGCTGCCTGGTAGAATATTGCATGATAAAGCAGAGATGCCAATGCTCTACCTTTGGAGAGGGCTAACAGGAGTCCCTGTTACAGACACTGCCATACCCAAGGAGTAATTTGTTAGTGCTACAGTGCTGTGTCAGGAGTAATGTTGCTGCTGTGTGCTATGCCATATGCTTTATGCTTTTATCATCCTGAAGTTATATCCTAGAGTGAAGGGCAGATAGCCTCAAGCCAACACATCTTTTATACAGTCACATGACCTGTGTTGTGGGCTACCCACCAATCACAATTTTGACCACAAAGTGAGAACTATATACTATTGCCAGACTAGAGAAGAGATAATTAATTACTAAAAAGTGATATATAGTTATTATATTATTTTATTTCATTACTAAAAAATGGAAATACTCAAAGTGCGTTTGTTGTACAATGAAATTAGTGAGAAGTAAAGGTACAGTATGAGATAAATTTGACTGCATTGATGAAAACACTTCATTCCACTATTACAGTGACTGTTTCCTCCTATCACTACAACAGTTTCACTTGCTTCCTTCCTTTCAGTCTTTGGTTAAATCTTTACACAAGTCAGTTTTTCATACAGATCATAAAGCATGGTATTTCTACTCTGAGTCACCTAGACAATGTCCAAGGCTTACCTTGTTTAGAACTTTTCTTCAGTTTTATAGAGTATGGCTAAACTTCTTATATTTTAGAAAAGCTCACATCACAGTAGAAAGTTTCAGGGTATTCTATTTTACTTCTAAATCAGGCCAGGTAAAGGAGGGTCAGGTGTAATCCGAGGTGGTAGCCAGTCACATTCTATTCCTTAACGATTTGTGAGACACAGACAGAACAAGCAGTGTAATGTCTCAGCCCCATACCCCATGTCACAAAAAGTTAAAGCATGTTTGTTTTCTCTCTGAGAATAATCCAGCTACAATGTAATTCTGCAGCATACAGTGGTATATTCCAATACACTCATTAGATGGCTGTTAAGTGACAATTTCTATCCAGCAGTCATCTACTGCATGGGAGTCCATACAACTGTAACTTCAAAAGAAGTGGTCTCTAACTAAAGACAAAAAGTAAAACACAACAAAACATTTATGTCACATGACACCAACAAACAGCAATATGTCACTGGTATTTATAGCATTTACACACAGCTGGCATGTATGGTTATTGAGGCAAGTAATTGTGAACAAAGGTATCAGTCATGTGCAAACCTTGCAATAGCAGCTTCAAACTGGTATTTGTCTCATCACTATCGCTACTGAGTCTGTGGTTTAGTAACCAATGAAGCTTCTTGAATTTTCAATTCCAGTGCAGAAGAAATATTTATTTATTTGGTTTACTATCAAATGACTGAAAACCAAAAGACTGAATCCCAAAAAGACTGAAAATTCATAATACTGAATGATGGAATTTGCCCCTTCTCCACTGTTGTGTGATCTTGGAGTTGGTATATATAGTCAGTGGTGGCTGGTGACTTCAAATCAAAGGGGGGCTGCAGGAGACAGCTGAATGGGTGGGGTCAATGGGAAGGGGTGTGGTCAATGAGAAAGGGGAGGGGCTATGCTCAAAACCACAAAAACTAACTAAATACACTGCCCTGGGTGCCAAACCGTCATTATGAGAGTCCAATCAAGACAAAATTAAGTGTAGAAGAATAAAAATATTTCAATGCATTGGCTGCATGACAGCTTACTTAATATCTAGATGGAAACAAAAAGGTTGAGAGGCATGAAAAAATAAATTACTTTTTAAATATATTAATGGAATGCCAGTCAAAATCAAGTATAAGAAAAACAAGCAGCACTCAACTCAAACCACTTCTTGCACTGCATTTCTAATAATAATTTATATTCAGCTTTATTAAAGTACCAAGTAAAATGCTGAAAGTAGAAATCTCTGATGCCCCCACTTGTAAAAATGTTTCTTATCCAAAAAAAAGACCTGCTGCCTGACAACTATCTACTTGTTTCATGGGGAAAACATGATCAAAGTAAAAAATGAAAAGCAAACAAGAAATAAGCTCAAGATACATTGCTTAAAAGGATTACTGTACAGGTTATGGACCACACGACTGGCATTCTGTTTAGTTTACGGGTAAAGCCTGCAGAGATGACTGGAAGTCTGTAAGTGTAATGAGCTTCTTAAAATAATGTAATCCTGTCCTTTATTATAAATACTGTCATATGCATTTCAATACCCAATGGTTATACATTATCTAGTTAAGTATTCTATACATGGCAACAACAGAAAGGCTTTCAATATTGGCAATTCTTTAACAGTATGCTTATTAAAGCTTACTTGCATCTTACGACATCAGCCAAGCTTACCTGATGGTCATTAAACACAGAGCAACAGGCACTTTGAGTAATAAGCATAAATCAACAGTACAAAAAATATGACAGAAACCAGACCATTCTGCAAAAATCAAGGACAGATGAAAAGCCACTCTAGTACTTGTGTCTACCTTGGATCGGTGGGATACTCTGCACATTTACACTGCATAACTACTCCTTGCCTTGCTTCAACACATCCAGAGTCACTACATGGGGGAGTGGGGTGCAACAAGTAAGTCACAATTTGAAATGTCTCTGGCTGACTGTGATGGCCCTGACACATTTGTCATACCTCTCAACCTCAGAGCAAGAAATCTGGACAAAGCCATACAAAGAAGTGGGACAAAGGCCCAAAAATAAGGACAATTTTTAAATATTGCTCTTGTAAATTTAGAAAGATAATAGAATAGGTCTTGCATTAGTATGAATTTTCTGAATGGTATGAAATCTGAAACTCAAATGTCTGTCATTATTTTCTAACTTCAGTCTTTAATGATTTGTCACTAATTTGCCAAAAAAAACCACAATTTTATGAAAAATGGACCAAAAATGTGATGTAAAAATATAAAATAGCCACACAATACAGCTGGGAACCTGCCAAAGAAGGGACACTTTAATATTAGTACTGCTAACTTGAGCAGCTGACAAAATAAAAGAATCTACATGCATTTCTGAAATAAAAGTAATCTATAACTCTGATTATTACAGTTATTTCTTAATTGTAAACCTTCCATGTTTTCTTCCAAAATTGCTATTTTGCGGAGGGATTATTAGGGGGAAGAACAACATTTTGAGCCAAAATCAGGGACAGTTGAGAGGTTTGGCTATGCCTAATTCTATAAAGCAATTTATTTGCATGTACCTCTCAACCTGTTAATGCAATAAATCTGGACAAGGCCAAATATATTGGGGGAACATATAAACAGTACTAAAAATTGCTCTTGTATAAACTGAGACAGTTGATAGAACAACAGGTCTTACTTTAGCATGCATTTTTCTGAAGGTTATGAAGTCTGAAACTCAGTGTGTCATTATTTAGTGACTTAATTCCTAAATGATTTGCCAGAAAACCACAAGTTTTATAAGGAACAAACCAAAAATAAGAAGCACAAATCTATTCATTCTTTGAAAATATGTACAGTTGGGAGATATAGTTCAGCTGGGACTGTCTTTAAGTTTGCCGCCCTTCCCCCTCACAAAATCATGGTCGATTGGAGCCTCCCCCTGCAGCCATTCCAATGATCCATTACTTGGCTATTTCACTCCATTTACCATAAACACTCATGTGCATACTGATTTACTTCTATGATGATTTGGACTTCATTTGAAAGTTTTATTTTGCATTTTACAGCACAAACACTAAGACATCTGCTAAACAAACTTAGCATTAAAACTTATCTGCCCTTGAAACTCACCTTCATTGAAACAGCATTGAAACCCACATTCAAAGAAAATACATTTTACCAGTGGCAGATAAAGATTAATTCTGGGCTGTTTTCAAATCATAGGCCCCTTGCATATGAAACATACATGTGCTCTTTGATACACCTTCCTATTGTTTTGAACATTTTTCCAGTAAACTATGAAACAAAATACATGCACCCATAATGACAAAACTGCCCAGTTCAGAACATTTCCATCATAAAAGTCTACTCAAACTTCTACAGTCCACCATTATCAGTAAATATGCACAATTCTACAGTCCACCATTATCAGTAAATATGTACAATTCTACAGTCCACCATTATCAGTAAAAATGCACAATCTCTGAAGAAGTAAAAAAGTCATCTAAATAATTCCACATTAAATAAATCTGTAACTAATGAAGAGGTTGCTGCTAGCAAACACCTTTATATTTCATGGTTTCATCGAAAAATAAAGTGTCTGATGCCCCTGAGGAATAAATTGCCTATATTACATTAAAAATGATAAGCTAGTAATATTGCAAAAGGAAATGGATGGCAAACTGTTAACAGGCTCATAGTTAGTATCTTAACTTTTTCAGTATGGCAGCATTCACCCCTTGTGGGAGTAGAACCAACAACCTTCGGCATCCAAAGCAAGTACACAACCTGTTGTGCTATTAACAATGCAAGCTGACTTAGCATAAGCAGCACTAAACTTCTCTTCCACTGCAGCTCTCAGCTCCTTGTAAAATCTACTCAATACTCAACTGCATCTCAACTTCGCAGCACAAGAAATCTAGAAAAAGCCAAATTTATTGGGGGGGGGGTCAAAAGCCCAAAAACCAGGGACACATTAAACATTGCTTGTATAATCTTGAAAAGTTGCTAGAATAAAATGCTGTGCTACCACCATACATTTTACTGCCAAGGTCCATGTGCAAAAGAGTCAGAGCAACATACCACTTTGCCAAATCAGCTGCTTTGTGAAAGAAAAATGCTGTGTTACCACCATACATTTTACTGCCAAGGTCCATGTGCAAAACAGTCAGAGCAACATACCACTATGCCAAATCAGCTGTTTTGTGAAAGAGCGGAAGACTGAAACTTAAATGGCTATCATTTAATGAATTCAGTTCTCACCATAGCTGTCAACCTCTTAGCACAAAACACCTGGACAAACCCAGTAATGAGGGAATACAGCCCTCAAACATATTCAGTGAATTCAGTTCTTGCCATAGCTGTCAACCTTAGAACAAAAAACCTGGACAAAGCCAATAATGGGGTAATACAGTCTCAAAAATAAGGACACATTTCAAGTATTCATCTTATAAACTTAGGTTGGGTTACTATGTATTTTCTGAAGAATATGAAGTCTGAAATTCAAATGCCTGTCAATTTTACTTCTGACGGAACAAAAACAATTTTCAGTAGAGGCCCAGGGAGAAATACTGCAGACACATGTCTTTGTAAAATGGCAGGACACCAGAGCAAATCCACACAAACACAGGGATAAGATGCAGACTCCACACAGAAGGCACCCCAGCCAAGAATCAAAACAGAAAACCTATAGCTGTGAGGCAACAATGCTACCACTGCACCATCAAATATGTAAGGAATTAAACATTCAGAAACCTGAAGTCTGAAATTCAAATGCCTGTCAATTTTATTTAACATTTGTTAATCAGGACAGTCTGACTTGGAACAAAAAAAACAATTTTCAGCAGAGGCCCAGGAAGAAATAATGCAGACATGTCTTTGTAACATGGGAGAACACAAAAGCAAACCCACACAAACACAGGGAGAAGATGCAGACTCCACAAAGAAGGCACCCCAGCCAAGAATCAAACCTGAGAATATGCAGCTGTGAGGCAACAATGCTACCACTGCACCATCAAATATCAAGCATTGCAACATTTAGAAACCACAGATATTATGAGGAACAGATAAGATCAAATATGAGGCAAAAATCTGCAATTTCTTTACAAATGGTGGTGGGTAGGGAATTCAGGTCTTTAACACCTGCATACAAGGTACAGGGTTCAAGCCTGAGGTATTCCCTACCACACCACCATGAGTCTAGCCACCAGTATATAGCAACTTGGGGCATTGACACACACACACACACACACACACACACACACACACACACACACACACACCTCCTTACCTGTAGTAAATCTCGTAGCTGCAAACCTACTCCAAATCTCTGTCCACACATAAATCCATAGCTGCAAACCAATCCCTTCGTGCCATAAATCCATACCCGACCATCCACATAAACCCATAGCTCCAAATCGTGAGATCTTCCCCTGACGAGACTGCAAATTCCAGACTGCTGACGTTGCAGTCCGACTCCGATGAGTTTCCAGCGACAGTCTATTGCAGTTACAACTGCATAGACTTCTGGGATCTTGCTCTTACATGTTTCCCAGTCCGGACTGCTGCTGAAACAGTCTGTGCATGCTCCAGACTGTCTCAGCAGCAGTCTGGACTAGTGCACATGCACGAAAGTCCGCAAATTTTGAATTTTTTTTTTATCTTTTATTTTCTTTTAATTTCTTTATTTTTTACAGCTGGGGGGGCTGCAGTCCGGCAGTCCAATAGGATGGGCCACCCCTGTATATACTTAGGAGGAGGTGTGGGGGGCTTGCCTCTTGCATTAAAAATATATTCAGTATTTTGAATTTTCAGTCTTTTTAGGATTCAGACTTTTGGTTTTCAGTCATTTGATAGTAAACCTATTTATTTATGTTTTGCTTCAACTGTCTGCCTCATGCCTGTTATAAAAAGAATTAAACATCATGGTATAGAGCTGTCTGGTTTTCAGCCCATACATGGCAATCTGTGTATAGCAGTAGTGTCCTAATAGATGGTAAATGAAGGCTAGGTATCCAACAGAGAAATGTTGCAAAGGAAGATTTAACAGTTGTGACTTGCTGTCATCATTAATGACATAAAGGTCCGTCAGAGGATATTGGCTATAAATTCTAGTAAAATACCTGATTAAACTAGCAGTGCACCATGGATGAAACTATTGCTGCCAGAAATACATTCTGAATGAAGCTTTCAATAATTCCCAGACTAACAAATATATCAACTCTGATTATATCATATGGCAAAGGATTATAGTTTAATAAATACTTGAGCATCTTGTTAACATGTCATTCATTATAAGTGCTACAGCTCTTAATCATTTCATTTTTAGTTACAATAAAATGACATCAGTGATGGAACGTGCAAAGGATTAAATCAATTGATCAAAGATAAGACTGACATCTATAAGTGTACAGCACTCCCTTACTGTACTTGTTGCATGCAAATATCAGTTTTATACTCTAACTTTGCAGTGTCATTCCCAAAATATAGGCCCCTACATTTCTTTTAATTGCACATGAGGTTGTTCTGAAAGGACCATACGTGTACAGTGTTTAGACTCCACTGCAGCACCAGTATGTCTGTGACAGAGGTGACAATTTTCATGACAGAGGTGACAATTCTCCCCATACTCTAGTATCTCTGTATTTGCACGTGCTTACTATTACCTCTGAAACAAGAATATCAAATAATAAAGGTTTGACAATGAGCTCCGCAGTGCTCTGCGAGTCACATGTACTTATTGTGCATGTTAATCTGATGGCTCACCAATAATATGGACTTGAGCTACCCCCCCCCCATGTTGTAAATAGAAATTCCCCACTCCTTGTCACCATATTTCTTATACGTATCTATCATTCTTGAGCCTCTTTTAAACAATTACAGGAAGTATAGCAACATTATCTTTGAGTTTGTCTAGAAATCTCCTTAAAATATTATTAGGTCCAATGTCACTCATGTTTTTTTTTTTCCCCCAAGGCTATTACTGCATCTATGATAAGTGGCATATTATGCCAGGATTCTAGTTTTATTTCCTTCTTTCTTTTCTTCTTTGGCTATTTTAAATTGACTTTTGGGGAATATATTACATTTCAGATTTTTACTATTCATGTTCCTGATGCAATTAAAGAATGGGTTATAATCAGGTCAGCAATCATAAAAAGATTATGTAGAGAAATTCAACTCAAAAGCAAAAGTCAGGAGGTGAATTTATAAACATCTGTTTCACAGACACATAATGTATGGTTGTAGTTAGACACCAGATTATAATTATCTAGAACACATGAAGAGCCTTTTCAAAAAGAAGTTTGAGTGACAGGGATAGGCGTACAACAGGTTTTAAAGCTGTTGCTAATTGAACATGCACTTTACTTCTGATTGACATCTGTGTGGTGGCATGAAGTGTGTTGCAGCTTTTAAAGCTGGAACTTACTTTCTTATGCAGCTCCTTGGCAACTGCTGTGAAGCAGTGCCAGGTTTGCTTACTTCTAAAGAGTGAGGTTTGCAAGTTAAAATCTGGCTATAACAAATTTGTTCTTGTTTCTGCCAAGAAATTACTTCTGCTGTACAATCAGACCATAGTACTGACATATTTAGCACTCTATATTGAAATTTTGAGGAGAGAAACTATGACTATAACAAGGTATAACAAGATTATTTTCCTCTGTTTTTAGAGGATAATCAGAGTGCTTTGTATATTTCAGGATTATTATTGTATTGATCTTAGTAGCTAGGTTTGCGTCACAGTTTATTTTTGATCTAATGATAACTTAGAAAGTACAGTATTTTGTATCACATAGTTTCAGTGCTTGTTGATTTTTTTTCTTACAGGCTAAATAATGTCTTCTTTTTGCATTTTTAATTTTGTTGATTTTACATTTCCATGAAAGGGGTTTATTTTTTAACTGGTAAATTGGTCCAAAAGAAACCACCAACAGATAAATCAACACCAAGACGTTTATTCAACATGGCAATCCACACAATACAAATGTTTGGCACATTTAATTCATGTGCTTTCATCCCAGTTAGAAAATAGCTTACACCAGAACTACCTGCAAAGAGTCACAAATCCAGATTTATGCAGAATCAAATTAGTGAAACAATACTTGATTGGTAAAATAAAAAAGTCACATGCAACAACTAATTATCACACATTAAATAAATAAAATAAATTCACAACCACTGCTGAAGCATGCAGTAGAATAAAATAAATGAATAGTGAAATAAAATGTAATAATCTTGTGTGATAAGTTGTTGCATGTTGCATTTGACAGATTTTTTTACCAATCAAGTATTATTTTACTAATTAGATTCTGTATAAATTTGGATTTGTGACTCCTTGCAGGTAGTTCTGATGAAGTCTATGTTTGAATTGGGATGAAAGTGCATGAATTAAATGCTGTGCTAAACATTTTTATTGTGTGGATTGTCATGGATTGCTGTGGTGAATAAATGTCTTGATGTGGATTTATCCATTGGTGATTTCTTTTCGACTGATTTACCTGTTTGTTTGGATTGCTTTTTTATGTTATTTGTGTTTCAGAATCTATTTTCAGCTTTATTTTAAGATGTTGCACATTTCTATCACATGCCTAGTTCCACAAAGCAACCAAACAGTCAAGGGAGGGTGGGGGTACTCAGGTAAGTCTAAAATGGAAAAAAATGGTAGATTGGTAGATAATGGACAGTCCTCCCCCCACCTCATTATAATCAGCATCAGCTCTGGTTGAATTATGAATGCATTCCAGTGCTGAAATGAAGTACAGGTAGACTGGGCAATGTATATGGGACAATGGGGAAGATTGTCAGCATGAAGTATGGGAGAAAACCCCCCCCCCAAAAAAGAAATATGGCATTTGTAGTGTGATGCCCAAATGAGGGTCCAGGGGGACTAGGTTACTTTTAAAATCATTATTTTTGATATTTCCACTCATTGCAGTTTCTCACCTCAAAAATTTAGTAAGGAGTCCTAAATATACTAGAGTTATGGTCTGACTGTGCAGTGGAAGTGTTAATGTCTTGCCAGCAGTAGAAATATTCCATATTAGTGATTACAAGGTCTAATATAGCATTTCCTCTGTTTGGATTCCTTGCCAGTTGTTTTAAGTTATTTTTGTTAGTAAAACCTATTAACATCTAGAAATATATATTACATTAATCAAAACAATCAGTATTTGGACAGCTGAAGTCTCCCAGAAATACTGTTTTATATTTATGGTCTGCAATTTACTTAGAAACTCCTCATATTCACTAGGGTCAAGAAAGATATCTGGTAGTGGCTATTGTACCTTGGGCAAAAGGTCAAGAACATTCTGTGAAATCACAAAAGTTTCAACTTTGTTAAGCACAACCAGAAGCCAGACAGAGTAAATATTCCAACTTATTTCACAAAAATTCACACTAGTCTTGTACAGCTTAACTGCTTAAATTGAGCAAATGACAAGATGGTAATATGCTTTCCTCCACAGCCAGCTTCATCCACACCTCCACCCAAAAGTTATAGCTACTTTGCTGACTATGAGTACATCAAATGTCAGACTATGATAAAAACTGGCCACATAATATACCACAACTCTGTTTCACACATATAGTAACCCCCCCAAAAAAAATATTCCTTTCCAACTTGATTCATTCAAATCACACTACTCCTGCAAAGCCAGCTCAAATTAATTGAGCAAACATTAGCAGTCACATCTTGCCCATTGACATCTCCAGTAGCCAGGCCTCAATTATAGCTACCTTGTTGTGTGCATGCATATACATGTCAGATTTCTAAACTCTAGTGACCTAATACAATTGCATTTTTTTTTTAACATTTAGCTTCTCAGTTCATAATCTTGTATTTTATTTTACTTTCTCATGCCACTTACTTGTACACAATAACCGACATAGTCAATATAATTGGCCCATGAAGTTTCACATAAATAAAAATAATGTATGCTATTTGAGCATTTTAAATCATAATATGATAAATTGATTCATACCACTTGAGTGCATGTTACACTTGTTTGTATGTTTGTTTTAAAGAGTGACTCCTCTTGTAGTTCAATAAATGTAAGCAAGAAAGTGCATGTAGTAGCAAAAATGAATTTAATCCGAAGCATGGTAGTCTATGCACAGTGCCATACAAGTCAAACTGTTTGCATATCTTAAAATGCTAAGGGGGTCTTCATATAGCTGGTTAAAAGCTAGGAACTACTCTAGATTAAAGGCAGGCCATTATTCAGTTTCAATCCTTTGACAGAGGTAGAAAACTGTACGTTCTTGCTCTCAATACAGACAATGCAAATTTGAAGGCAAACTTCTACTGGGCCAGATCTGTCACCCAATCACCTCAAAATCTGGCATAAATTCTAAAGCAATCAACTAAATTGCCAAAAATGGTAACCCATTTATGTACTGATGTTTTTCGGTAAAATGATGGAATAATGGGGTTTATATTAATACTTATTTTTAGGAAGACTTCCAAGATGGGTGCCTAATGATCAACAGCTTAATTTCAGCTCCCAGTGTGAAAACAGAAACTGATCAATAAGAACTAGTGATATTGTCACCTTGAGTAAAATTCAATTACTGGCTAGTAAGTACATGACTCCCTATTTAAATGTCTGCACTTGAAATGCTAAGTACCAAAAAGCTGAAAAAAAGACTGAAAACCCAGAGAACTGCAAATCTTGAAAAATAGCTCTTCTCCTTAAAACTTCTTTTTGCAGTGAGAGCTTAACCTCCATACCCCCAAACTTATATATACTGACTCCAAGATCACTATACCTTGGAGAAAACAGAATATTCCAGTGATTATTCACTGTACACTAGTCCGAAAAGAAGCAGACTTAGTAAGTCTGATCTTTCACCCATTTAGTCTCCTTATTTTGAGACTCATTCTAATGGATCCTGACATTTCAAATGTTTATCAAGTACACTGCCTGGATGTCAGCCAGCAAAGAAGAAATTTAGAGAACCTGAAAGAAAATCAACCAGAAAAGGTGAAAAAAAAGCACGGGCTAGGAGGAATGCTGTAGCTATTCAGCAAAAAGCAGTTTAAGCTTCAGTTTTGGTACAAGAGAGGGCTTCCAGTAATTTAGAGGAAAAAATAAATCAAATGTGCTTAGAAGTGATTAAAATAATTGAAACACTGAAGGATTATATCAACTCAAATAACAAAAGCCTGGAGAAAAATAGAAGAAGCTTCAACTAGCTGTTCAGATGAATCGAAAAAAGAAACTGTAAAAATCAGTAGTTTAAATGAAGAAAAGACTGGCTGAATATGAGACTTCTCAAGAAGAGCTGTTTCAAAAAATAGCAGAGGTAGAAGACAGAGCATGCAGAGAAAGCAGACTGTATTAATTTTATGAAAGCACGGATAAGTAAGTGGACTGGTATTCCACACCAGGACTTGTTAATTGAAAGGGCACATTGTGTGTATGCTATAAATATGGCCATGGGAAAGCAGCCAAGACTTGTACTACTAAATATGCAATCATTCCAGCAGAAAGTGGTGATCTTAACAAAACTGTGTCAGAAGAGAAAAAGTATTTAAAACTGGAGTGTTTGTGGAAAATGATTATTCACTGTACACCATACAGAAGAGAAGCAAATTTATCCTAGCAATAAGAGAATGTCGGGAAGCGGGTGTGAGATTAGAGCTGCTGTATCCAACTGCTGTATCCAACTGTCTTCAGAATATATTTTCCTGGAGGAACAAAGACATTTTTGTATGCAGAACAAGCTATAGAGGAAATAAAAAAGTTTATCCAACAAAAAGTGAGCCAGCAAATAAAAGGGGTTTCTTTTTATCATTTTTATGACATTAAAGCTCATAGTGGGACTTTGCTAGTGAAAGCTTTTTCAGTGCTCCAAGGGAAATGCTTGAGAGACAGAAAAAACACTGGAGTACCATGGACTTGAACCAGAGTCTGGAGATGTGAGATGGAGATGAACAGGAAGAAGATCAGCAATACTGAAATTAGCTATGAAATGGGAGACTATAATGCATCAATCACATTTGTGACACATGGCTTTACAAGAATAGCTCACTGAAAAAGACTGTACTTTTGTTGATTTTATTAAACTTGTTGGTGAACTGTAAAGCATTTACCACACTTTATGTCATTCACATTTAGAAGGACACTAAAATAGAAAATAGCAAGTGTAAATAAAACAATTTCTGTTCTTATTAATATTTGTATAACACATTTCATTATATAAATAGTAAGTTTTGTGTAGTGCATAGTCAGAGGTATTTTAAATGTGGTGGGAGTATTTTCAGTGACTGTTGTATGTGCTAAAGATGTTAAAGTAAACAAGTACTTTTTTAGTTGCAAGAAATATAGGCTTTGCAGTATAACAACAGGCAAAAGCCTGGACAAAAGCAAGTGTAATATTAAAATGCTGTGATCTTGGGCTGCTGGGGTGGGAATGGAGTCTAAAAGTGCATTGATTATGTTATATGAAGAATTGAGATATTTTCTCTATTTATACAAATGTGAATGTCTAGATTAATGTCCCTGGACTAAGCTATAAACAGGTGTTTTTGTAAGCAAACTTACAAAAAAGCCTGAAAAACAAGACAAAATTATTAAAGACATAAAATGCCAAGTTTCTTACATCTGCAAAGATATTAGTTTGCTTTTTTTTCCATTAGCAAATGTTCAGTGGGAGAAGAGAATCCTGCAGCTGAATGCAGCTGTATATTCTGTTCTGAGTGAAATATCGAATTATTCATTGCTGACTACTTTTACATAGAATCAAGTTGCCTGCAGATGCAAGTAATTAATCTTGAGAGCATTCTTTGTTGAGGGAAATGCAAAATTTAAAGGTACAACAACAAGCAGTTTGTTGAAAAATTAAAGTTTCAAACTATGGGAAATAAATAAGAGATAACATCCTCCTTAGCACACTTAGTACGTTAATGCATTTAATAGTACTGTGTAGATTGTGTTTTATTTAAAGACAGCCATTACACATTTTCTTAGGGCTAAACATTAATGTCTTACATACACACTGTTTTTCACATTTGGGAGGGGAATACAGATAGGAAAAGAACAGGCAGCAATCAGTGCAAGTGTGATCACAGGCTGTAGCATATGCTTTAGCATGGGTAACTGTAATTTTAGGTTTGGTAAAGCCTGTGGGTACATCTGTTGATATGAGGCAATTGTTCCTATCTGAATGGTTTAACTTATTTTTTTGAAGATGTACAGTTCTGTGTGTTTTTTCTAAGTTAATTGCTTATGGGGTACTCTGAAAATGCATTTAGCTTTTTTGTTTGTGGGTTTTATTAAAACAAAAAGTCTTGAAAAATTTAATATAGGTCAGTTGGAGATGAGAAGAAACAACTCTGCAAAAGATCAGCCTTCCAAACTTTAGTGTGTGCATATAACACAAAAGTTGCAAAGACACATTTAAAAAACACTGTAATGTATAATAGGAGTAATAATACCTCTTAATCATAATGACTACACTATCCAAATTATTCTGAAACATAAATGGCCTTACAGGACATGCAAAAGGAAAGAGTATTGAATTATATTAAGAAATTTAGAGTGCAAATAGCAATGCTGCAGCAGACACATTTGGAAAGAAATGTGCAAGTGAATTTGACAAAGAGAGAATTTCAGGAAACATAGTTATCAGAATATCATGGTCAAAGTAAAAGAGGAGTAATTATTCTAAGTGCTAGTGGGGGTACAATGGTGATAGAAGAGGGAACAAAGACAATAATAGATTTATGGTAGTAAGTAGTTATTGGCAAGGGGGGATGATTAAGCTGGCATGTGTTTATATTCCAGCAAAAGCTGCTATTATGGAGCTTAAAAATATTGGGAGAAATACTCAACTTTCAGCAGGGAATATTACTTATAGGTGGGGCCTGGAACTTCATTTGCAATAGTGAAGATGTATCAGGGGGATCTAGAAGGGAAAATATAATAAAATGGAAGATGTGAATTCAGTAGTAGAAACTCTGAGATAATTTATATATTATTCCCAAGGTAGAATAACTAGGCTAGACTAAATAGAAATTATATTTCACAGAAATATATGCATTTAATTAAAATCATCAGTATACATCCACTAACTATTTCTGATCATGCATCAATAAAAATTCGAATAAAAAAGCAGCATAATAAAGTAAAGAAGAGACACTGGAGCTTTCCCACCTGCCTCTTAAAAAACAAGAAATTTAAGGCAGTGGAAATTATTTGAGTATTATTAGGGAAGATGAAAAATATCTTCAAAAGTTATAGTTAGTGAATGGGATAAAATGAAAATGAAGTTTAAAAACAGAGTAGAAATGAAAGGAGAAAGATATGGTTAAGAAGTAATATGAATTACTTAGATGGACTGGAAAATGCTAAAGTAATGTGAGATAAGGGGGAATCTCACAGAACAAGAAGAGGTGCTACAGAGAAAACAAGGAAAATGCTGAAAAATATGCATGAGTTTAGAGAGATTGCTGTTAAGCAACTTTTTTTGATAACTACAGAGCACAAATACTTTTAATACAAAGACTTATGCAACAGAAAGTAGAAAGGGTTTTTGCCAAAGTTAGGGAGCCTACAACAAAGAAATAACCAAAGATCCTGTAGATGTATAAGAGATAGTTTGGAAATTTTATGAAATTCTGTATAAAGAAGAGAAATGTGGAAATCAAGAAAGACCACAAATGGAAATATTTATGGAAGACTTATTTATGCCAAGGTCAGAGGTAGATGAGGCTCAACAACTAACAGTTAAATAAGAGGAGCTGAGTTTAAAAAAGTGATGCATAATCAGTCTTCATGAAATTTTCCTGGAACAGATGGTATTTCTGTGGAAATGTGGGAGGTAGAAGGGAACGAAAGTGATACAGATCTGGAAGATTTTGTTTAATAGTATTTTAAAAGGTGGAGAAGCACCAACATCTTAGAAGAAAGTAATAAAAAGTAATAGGGAAAACACCAGGCACAGGATTCCCAAGTTCTTCAAAAGCCACAGCAGTCCACTCAATGTATATTAAAAAACGAACAGTCTTTTATTCACATAAGATTCTTATGGAGTTTTTGATGTGAATAAAATACTATTTGTTTTCTAATATACATTAAGTGGACTGCTGTGGCTTTTGAAGTGCTTGGGAATCCTGTGCCTGGTGTTTTCCCTATTACTTTTTATTACTTATTTTCTGCTGGTTGTAAGGGATAACACTGACTGTTTTTATCTTAGAAGAAAGCTGTGGTGGTGTATTACCAAAAGATGATAAAGACCCATCAGACCCAGTTTCATATAGACCCATTTCAATTTTAAACCATGATTAGAAAATATTTATGTCTATACTAGCAAAAAATGGCAAAGGTTTTACTAAACTTGATAGATAGGGATTAATGTGGTTTTGTGGAGACAAGCAAACATTTGACTATATTTTAATGAAAATTATCCAGAGAGAAGTCAAATGTAAGAAAATACTGCTATTGCTGGTGGATCTTGATGCAGAAAAAATATTCAGTAGAGTAAGCTGGGATGTTATAAGTAGGGCAATGGAATCATTTACATTCCCAGATACAATGATGTTAATTAGGAGGATATATGAATCGTCACAGACAAGAATTAAAGCGGGAGGATTCCCCTCTGATAAATTGTGTTTGAACAGGGCAACCAGTCAGGGGTGTCCTCTTTCCCTTTTATTTGCTTTATATTTAAAGCCACTGACAACAAAAATAAGGGACTCAGAAATGCAGAATGTAACTAGTATAGTAATCAAGAAAAGTTTGCTTTATTTACAGATGATGTTATCTTGTACCTGATAAATCCAGAAAAGGACCTATTATTGTTGTGAAACATTTTGAGACAGTTTCAGTGTTTTCAGGATATAAAATTAATGAAGATAAAACAAAGGCTATAGCTGTAAATTATGACCGCACATGAATTGGTTCAGCAACACCCATATTTATGGTGGCACAGTAAGATGAAGTATTTAGGAGTGTGGGTTATAAAGGATTTTGTTATGGCAGCTTAGGATATGTGGGGGGAGACTAAACAAAAATAATGCATAAACTGAGAAACTGGAAGCTCTTGTTTTTGAATATAGATAGTAAGAAACAAGTAATGAAAATGTTTTTAGTGCCTTTAGTTTTTTATAAGGGTCAGGCATATTTTTACCAATCAGAGGAGAAACTGTGGACAATAATTAATAAAGAGTTGAAAGAATTTATTTGGGAGGGTAACAGGACAAGAGTAAAATGAGACAAGTTGATCCTTCCAATAGAATAATGTGATTTAGGAGTATCTGATTTGAAGGAGTATTTTAGAGCCACACAGTTATGGCCCATATATTTAACACAAACAAGGTTATAATTTAAAATTGAAAGGGACAATGATTATGAAGCGGAGCGGAGGGGGATTTTGGATTCAGATCTTTAAGGAGAATAACAGCAACCATAAAGTATATTATATTCATAGGTTCATAAGTGTATAGTAGGCTAATGACCCCTAAGGCTCTTATAAGCCTAGCCATGTAACCCAAATGTCACCCACAAATTTAATTTATATAGGGAGTGATTTATTGACTGTCTCTGTCCATCAGAGACATAAGCACCAGACTATGTATCAATTGAAAATTAGCCATCCATTAGTCCAGATGAGCTTAAATAGGGTTAGGGAAGAATTCTGCTTCACATGGATGGGGAGCCAAAAGTATTCTAAGAGATAAGTCAAAATGAGAATGGAGATAGGAAATGTTGCCAGTAGGGATGACTGCATGTAAGGGTATAGAAAATAGGCAAGGGGGGCTGGAATTTACTGGAGAAAACTGGGAAAGGAAGCAAGGTATTGGAAGCAAATTACTAGAGAGGGAAAGGTAATAAAGTGGAGTGAAACCAAGAAGACATTGGGACTGCAGGCTAGAGACTGCATTTCCTACTGGGATTGATATCAGAGTAAGGGAAAGAAAAGGAATAGGGACATCTTAAGTGAAATATCTGCTCTGGTCAAGTTTTTAGTTGAATCTAGAACAGAAACTGCTGCTAAAAAAGGATAATTAGTAGGGCATATAAAATATTTCAGGATAACTATAAGAATCAATCAGAGGAGCTTAGGAAAGATTGGGAAGAGAGACTGGGAAAGCAATTTTTCAAGAGAACGATGGGAAGACATATATCCAGATATCAACTGTGCAACAATGCCCAGAAGGTTTAGGATATTTGCATGTAAGTGTCTGCATAGATATTTTTATACCACAAGCAGACTTAAATAATTTTTCCTCAGGCAAATAGCAAATGTTGGAGGTATGATGGAGAAGAAAGAGGTAACTGGAAACATAATTTTGCTAGTGTAATGAGTTGGTACATTTTAAAAATTCCCTACAGAGTACTCTGTCAGAAATATTGGGTGAGCAAATGGCTCTAACTAAATTATTCTGTTGTGGTGGAACACAGGATCTGCATTGTCTAGATATAGTAAGAATTAAGTTCAATTCTGTTGGCTGGCAAAAAAACAATCATTAAGAATTAGAAATCACATTCTAAACCACCTGTATCTGAAATATTGAATATTATAAAGAGATAAAATAACTGGATAAGGGGTATTTAGAAAAGAGAATGAGCAAATTACATAGAAATAAATGAAAATTATGGGAAAAAACATGCAGAATAAGGTTCAGGAGGAGGAGTAGGAGTGAAGTTTAAGGGAAGGCAAGAATTCAGGCAATTTATGTAATGCTGGGCTGATGATACTTACAAGGAAAGACATGGTATGTGATGAATAATGTATTTAAATGGAAAAATGTTAATATGGTTTGTTTTCCTTTGTATTAATGAAAATTTCTTATTTCCTAAGTGATAATTAACTAGTGTTAACAAAAGCATTCATTTTTAAGACAGCTGGGGATATCTGCAATTTAGTCCAACTGTAGTGAAAAAAATGATAAAATAAGACTGATGAAGCTATGTATCCACTTCACACAAATGCACAATTGCTGTGAAGCACAGAAAAGTACTCCCATTTTTCTGACTCAGCCTTGGTCCACTGAATGCCTACATCTGGTTGCCTGTCGAGATTAAAAAAAAAAACAGATTTCATACTACAGTGACTCACAGCTACCATCCACTATATACTGTAACTAACAGAATAATATTCCTGGACTTTCTGCTCATTGCTGTCCCGATGAATCATGGGGAAAGCAAGGAGCAGTAATTTGTGACTGCTTTAGGTACAACCACTGTAGGCTGTTTTCTAATTTATTTTTAAAGTAAATACATTTTTTGTACTCCAAAATAAATAAATGCAGCACCTCATGATGTGCATGCAGAAATGGTAGGCATCACAAGTATACAAAGGTACATACTTATGGTGTCATTTGACTTTTGTACTTAAAATTGAAATACATACATATATATATATATATATATATATATATATATATATATATATATATAAAGGTTCATAGGTAGGTTCATAGGAAGGTACTGGGCTATCTGCCCGAAGGCATATATTAGCCCAGCCACATTGTGTGGTATTCACCGCCCCTTTGGTAAGTTCCCTAGGCCCTAGATCTAGCAGCTAGTACCCTTGGCCCCTATCTAGTAGAGCTGTTGGTATGATCCCTGGTGTGAACTTTCTGTTACCCATCCACTCATCAAGGTTCCTCTTGAAGAGTGATAGTGAGGGGCTCTGTCTTATGTAGATTGGGACCTTGTTCCATAGCAAGGGAAGTCTTTGCGAAGGGAATCTGTCCCTCCAGCATGTTCTATTCATTGTTGTGCTGAGGTTTATATCCCTAGAGCGTGTAGCTCGAGTAGATTTTGTTTTGCTAAGATGGAGCATGTTCAACAGTTCTGGGTTGGACATGGCTCTGTATGTTAGACAGAGATCGCCTCTGAGAAGGTGGTATGCAACAGAGAAAAGCCTTAGTTTTTTCAATCGTGCTGCATAGGTCAACTGTTTGAGGCCAGTAATCCTCTTAGTGAGGTACCTCTGTGGTCTCTCCAGCTGCTGGAGATGCCTAGCCAGGTACATTCCAACTGGTGCATTGTACTCAATAATGTATATGTGTGTGTGTGTGTGTGTGTGTGTGTGTGTGTGTGTGTGTGTGTGTGTGTGTGTGTGTGTGTTTGTGTGTGTGTGTACATACCTGGTACTGATTGTTATCTTCAGCACATAAACTATCTAACATTAGTTAGCAGTGCTAAATATAACAAAACAATGCTTTTCACTGCAGATACTGAGGGGCTGGCCTTAGAACCCACTGCCGCAGGTAGCAATCCAAATAATATCACTGCTACTATTGGTAACAACTAGGAAACTTGTTATATTTGTTACTAATATTAACTGTAAGGCTATTCAATTTGTTTCTGAATCTGTATAAGCTCTAACCTGGCTTTGAGATTATCTTCTTCAAAAACAGTCTCCATTACCTGCCACATGGTCGACAATGAGAGATGGTATGCCTCATAACTGGAAGAGCAGCTGAGATTTCCTAATACCACATTTCTGTGAAATTGCAGGCTTCTGAGTTGTGTAGGAATAGGAAGGATTCGTGAGTGCCCACTTTGTCATTTAGATTGGCAGCATTCAAAAATCTCACCCTTACCTCATTTTGTCTTTCTTTGCACTTATCTTAGGTCTACAAGAATTTAGATTCTGTCTTAAAAAACTGAACAGGGTTGGCAAATATCCCATTTAGTATATGAACTTCCCTGGAGGAAAGATATAGCCCATCAGACACAAAGCAAACCAGGCATTCAAATATTTTCTTTCAAGTGATGAGACACTGAATCCCCTGTTTATGACTTCATGTTCTAACCAATTTCAAATAGCAAGATTTTGTGCAATAATTATGGAGTCATATAAGGTGATGGCAGGGTCTGCTTAACATGTGAGTTGTCCCAAGATTAAAAAGAATGCAGGATTTGAATCATCTATGTAATGTTTGACTGACAGTGACTGAAAAGATTATGTGATGTATAACTTTTGCAACTAAAATTATGTCAATATGTTTTTTTTTCATTTATATACATGTATGATTGTCTTTCATATATAATAATTTAATAAAGATGTTTCTTGTTTAATAAAAAAAATTGTGAATTGTTCCACTACTGATTAATACAGCTATCAAACCCACACTGTTTAGCAGAATCTCATATTGTCAGTATGTGAACAATGACCTGGTTGTACTTCTTATTGTGATCATGCATTCTTTGTCTAGTTGTTGCATACTGCATTTTACAGTCAAACAGATCACAGTTTATTTTTCCTTACAAATCTTGATGTAATGATTATCTGTTCTGCACAGCTTACAGTATATGCTCTGATCACCTAAGCCTGAGTCAGAGATGCTTAAGCATTATAGTGCAAGTTATAGTGCAAGGTGGGAGCTACTTGTATTATGTTATGTTACTCACTTTGCAATGAAACAAACTCACAGGGCTTGCACATCAGGTCACTGCACCTCACTGAAAGAGTAAAACAGGCGTTTCATGCCCTGTCTTTGAGCACCTGTTCCCTATGGTACAGTCACTACAGAGAAAGAATAATGGGGGCTGCAGAGGAACTTCTCTCCCTGTAACAAATGATTTCAGGAAGTGTGTCCTTTGCTTACAAAAAATGTACATATATTACTGTATTTTTTGTACATATGATGTCATTTACAAGATTTTACTGCTAAATTATTGTGATGTAAGATTTGATGGATATTATAGATCCACTTTGCATACCATGGAATCTCTGATTACAAGGTCATTTCAAGTGCTTGCAAACCACTCTGCCATCTTTAATGGCTGTGTTTGTGTAGTGCATTTCTAACTTTATTAAAAGTGTCTGCAAAGTCCAATATACTGATTTTTCTTAATCCTTTACTTCAGTGTTTGTGTGTTTCAGCATCGGTTTTACATATGTGAGACCTTCTGCACATAACCTGATATAAAGGAAATGGCAAGCAAAGAAGAATTTGAAAACAAGAGAAAGATAGTCACAGAACATGGTGATAGAAGGAGACATGGATTCATAATACCAAAAAGTAGCTGTCTGGATATGTGAAAAAATCTGTTAAATGAGAGTAATTATCCATAAATGAAGGAAAATCCAAGTATTCAATTCATTAATAATGTGAAAGAGCATATAATTAGGAGATTATCACTGAAGCAGACAAAGGAGATATTAAATAAAGAAATTACAAATCCTACTGTTTTTTCACAAAATAAAGATACATAAGTAAATGGGAATTCTTCCAGGAGGACCTGATATCTCTCAGTCAGTTTGTTATTCAGAAAATATTGGTGCTTTCATTGACTATGACCTTCAACAATTAGTAAATAAGTTTTTAAAAGAGACTCACAACACTGACTTAAAAGAGTGAGAGGAAGACTGCAGGCTAGCACTGTAAGCCTGTGTACTTCTGTTAATCATCACCTAGATCTGAAGGGTGTCTTTATTATCTGAAGAAGGGAAAAGGCGCACATTTTGTTCACAATGCTGAAATTTAGTCTAATAATATTTTTTTTGTTTTTGTTGTGATAAACAATATTATCTATAGCAGACAGGAACAACAATGTTGTTGTTCAACATATCCCCCCTTGATATGTGAAACTAGTGATGGGTATATAGAAGTGAGCTGCATTTATAAATATTCCTACTGTCAAAGTTTGAAGTGTTTTTGTAATTTCATTGAGAGGTTGTTTCTAATTTAATTTACTCACCGAAGAGAAGCTATACTCATTTATTAATAAAAAGGAGATTACGGGGTAAGAGTTACCACCAGTTATATATTTAAAAAGAAGGTGAATTATTTGGATGCTGAACTCAGTTTAGAATTTAATAAAAGACCAAGCATTTTAGAACATACACAGTGGGAGCAATGTTCCTACATGCAAGGATCTCCAACTTGCAACATTTGATAAAAAAATGCCTTTGGATAATGCCTAAAACCAACAAGATTATGTTAAATAAAGTCTGATTTTGAAGAAAAAGCTAAAGAAATTAATAAGTGATTGCAAATAGAGGCTACGTAAAAGGTTTATTAAAAAAATTTATTTAAACATCAAAATGAAATTCTTTTTCTGGAAGTAGTTGTAAGAAGAATGTAACAGGACATTGAGACGGATGTATATTTTGTGATAGATTACACTTCTTATATAGGATTCAGTACAAGTAATGGTCTGTACTTGAGTGAGATGCTACTTTAGAAAAGTTCTAGCTCGGAAATGAATGACGTTTTATAGAAACATGAACTGCCTAACATAATAGTGTCAGAAGAATTAAAGGAAAATATAATAGCAGGATAGTTGAACCTTCTGTTGCTAAGAATGTCCAACCTGTGCTTATTCCCTAAGGGAAAGGAAAACAGAATCTAATTGAAAACATTTTGTATTTTTCTGCATATAAAATATGTGTGGTCATTTCCTGCCTGCTTTGTTCATATGATTCTCCCATTTGATACATAGCCATCACAATAATTCAACTGTATTTTAGAATTATAGGGAACTTTTATATTCTCAAAAATAATCAAGTAAAAATCCAGAGGCAAAGTATTACACAGAACTTTACAACATTAACTATGTCAGGTTAAAATCTATATATACGATCCCTAGAGTATTTGATGTCCTGACACTCTAAATTGGCCCTAGGTGTGAGTTTGTGTGTGTGTGTGACTTCTGTGGAAGGTTGGGTGCCGGGCTGGCAACTCGATACCGTAAAACTCCACTGCCAATCATGAGTGGACAGGTGATCTGCTGTGGCGACCCCTAACCGGGAAAAGCCGAAAGAAGAAGAAGAAGTGAATCTGATGCTATAAAAGGAAGCAGTGTTATAGTGGAATGATACTGCATCAGAACAATAGCCAATAATACTTCTTGTTTTATATTTAAGGAATAAATAATGAAGATCCCTTGGAAGTTAATAGTGAAGTTCTACTGAACATTCTCTAAACATATATTTAATTAATGCTTATTCATGTTTTATGTACTCCCAAATTCACATTGAATACTACAGTCATTAATGCTATTACGGCTGTTATGTGTTATTTTTTAATGGAAACGTAAAGAAGAAAATATTTTATACACACAGGAAATGGTTAAAATCCAAAATGATTATTTATTGAGTTGTATTATTTAATTTGCATCTGTAACTAAAGGTTAGTGGGCATTTGGGTTTATACAAGCTGAGGTACCAGATGGTGCACAATAAACAGTAGAAAATTAAATGTTATTAGATCTTTGATATCCTGTGCTGAAGTGGATTGTAAATCTATTAAACTAGTTACATATATGTTGCTTACAAAACACAATTTGCTAGTATGAATAGTCATTTAAAGTCATATATATTAAACTGAACAGTATTCAATTCTATGGGCTATTGTGTAGTCCTGTTTTGTGAAATGCTACTATTAGGACAACTTTACAAAAGTAAAATGTGGTGCAGTATTTAAAGTCCAAATTATAATGTCTGTAAAGTGGGAATGAAAGAAGGTCTTCAGTTTCTAGGATCAAAAGTATAGAATTATGGTTAACACCCATAATTTGAGTACATTTTACCTTTCTTTATATGTTTTCCCCATATTTATAGCAATATTAGAAACATTGCTTAATACATTTCTAATAGAAAGATATGGTTCCATTGTGTCTAATAATTAAGAATGCACAATAAACATATAATTAAATAATGCTGCCTTCTCAGTGTGATCAAAGATATATAACTGTTCACAAAGATTGGTTTGATGGCTAGAGTACATGAGTGGATATTAGGCAGAAATGATTTCAGCAGAGACTGGTTAGACATTTTATAGCCTGAACATTTCAGATGATGAATTAACCTCTCTAAGGTATCATGCTGAGGTAGAGTTGCCTAGTTTAAAGAATTCTAGGTTTATGAAACGGCTGAGTTTGGACTAGTATCAAGAGAGGGAGAGTAACACAAGCCTTATGCAATTATTGCTATGAAAAGGATCTTATCACCTGACCTGGGGGTCTAGCTGCCCTGATCTAAAAGACACTTAGAATTCAGAATGAATTGATTTTGCCCATGATGTAGAGAAAATGGATAGCTGCTGTTACTGAGAGTGCTGTACTTAAAGAGAGGGGAGGTTCCCCATGAAATGCAAGAAAATCCAGGCAGCTTGACGCTAAGTGAAAATTATGAGTTGTTTAAAAGGAAAGGAAAATCCTAACTGTTTGATAAAAAGTTCTTGATATTCTGAAAGCATACTGAAAGTGCTATTCTTTAAAAACATTGATGTTCTTTAAAAAAAAAGCTTATACTAATATACTACAAATGAATAATCTGTGTTATAATGAAACAAAGTTGGAACTACTCTTTGTAAACAGGCTTGTACACATTGGAAGCTGTTACAGTTTGTTGACCAAAACCTGTGAAATTCTGAGTTGCTCCTTTTGCAGTAAGTTGAGTGAAGTTAACTCATTTATGTTTTTGTTTCAAATAAAGACAACAAACTGATTTCCAACTATGTGGTCTAGACTGGTTGGTCAAAAAGAGCTAAATATGTTGCATTTACTCAAAGCAAATTGAGACAAAAAGGACACACATGAAGATAGATTATGTGTGTTCAGTCTCCTTTGAGATCCCTTTATTGCTGCAATCAAAACATTCAAGTTACACAATGAGCACTTTCATGCCAGCTCAAAATTTCATCCAACCATTAGAATCATATTAGAAATACAAACCCTAAATGAAGCATAACATCAAACTCCATAGATAGCTAATCAGGGTTGTATGTGAGAGGAATTACCCAATAGGAAATCTGAGAAGTGTAGGGCCTCATAAGGGTAGCAGGCTAAATATGGAGAACCCGCTGAAGTGAGCACCACAAAGCCCCAGGACGGAATTACAACAAACTCCAAGAAAAGTTCTTCCATACCTGCACATGCTATCTACTATGGAAAGGCAGCAAATAGAACAGCCCACCTGAAGTGAGAGAATTGCCTTCCAGACCTACTTCCACAATCACTCATAAAAGGTCTGAAGTTTCCAACTCTAATACAACATCAAAACACCTGCTACTAATAATGAAGGAGAAGATATGGAAATAAAACAGAGAACTGAGTCATATAAATCTGCTCAGAATGGGAGTTTAGATGTAAAGCAATGGGATGAGGGCTGTATGCCAATAACAAAAGTTACCAAAGTGAAGCAGAGTACAGACAGGGAGCACACAGGCTATTAAATACAAGGTTAGTTGCTATCTGATTAAGTAAAACCTCCTGGCCCCTTAAGCATAACCAAAAGATATAGCAACAGCCATTTATAAATTGGGTGTTCTAATTTTTCTCAAATCCTGAACCCCCGGAAAACCATATTAAGGGGAAACAACCACCCCTCCATTGAGGACACCCTTAAAAAAGGATTGCTAGCCAAAATAATTCCAAGTTACTATCAAGCGGCCTCTTTAACAGGCTACATCTAAAAGGAGCACAGGCCAATGTGTTCTTCTTGTAGAGGTCTTCAAATGGAGAATACTACATTATGTAAATATGAATGTGTTTGATGAAAAGTACAAGGGGGAAAAAGACATTAAATTAGTATTAAGACATGATTGAGAACTAAAAAGTTAGACTATGTAGAGCAAAGAAAATGAGGAGAAACTGTAAACAACTAATTAAAAAGAATAAGTTGTTTCATGCTTTGACCAAATGAGAAGAAATGCTATGTGCTATACACTGCAATGGTAATATATTTTAACATTAAATAGTCAAGAGAACTCATCAAAAACAAATAAAGGAGTCTAGTTCATAGATGTCAACATTTGGTTCTCCTAATTCTCCCAAAAGACTGAAGAGATTAACCACTTATTAATAGCTGTGCAATTTAACCAGAATCCTATACAGCTAATGTGTTTTTTAACTTACCAAAATAACCAAAAAGTAGCTGATAAAATTATGTTGATGAAAACGGTTACATCTGTTTCATTGCTGCAAAGCTGACATGAGAACATGTATTATTGAATGAATTTCATTGCTGGCGTGCTTACAAGCAAATGTCAATGGATACTTGAATGCTATTTACTTACATTACATGGTGATGGCTCTGAAACTGGTTTTGTAAGATAAGGAAGCAGTGGAATGAAGAACTTAATCCTTTACCCCACTGTTGTGGGATCTTGTAGGTGGCATATTTATAGCTGCAGAAACATGGGGAAGTCATAGCCCCCCATATGGTAAATACAGGGAAATGCCCCCCTCTCAGCAAAAACACTGTTTTTAGTGTTTGTTTCATTTGGTTGGTTATTTAATGAATTCAATGACTGTAGGGATTTTTGGATTTATTTATTTTTTTATGTTTGGTGAATTAATAAGTCAGTATTGGTGTTTTAATAAAGCTTCAGAAAGAAATGGAAAGGCCCCGGTGAGGTAAAAAGTAAAGTATATAAAGGATAACCCAAAGATGGGCTTAGATAATGAGCTTACTTTATGAGAGGTATGTTCTGCATATAGAATTTGTACAGACGTCAACAGGTAAAGCAACTGCTCTGTCATAAAAAAGGAACAGAACAGAACTTCAGGATGTATAGACCAGTCACTTCATTTCTCTGTGACATATTTTTGAATCTATTATATTTGAACAGTTAAGGGAACAAATAAATTAAATTGTAAATTATTTCAATTCAATTAAACATGCTACTGATTAGCTGGCATTGGTGTATCATGGCCATGGGAGTGCAACATATAATGGGAGACATTTTGTGCAAATCAAATGGAGCTGGTTGGTGATGGCCCTTCTCCAAATGACATGCTGGCTTATAGGCATTGCTCATGAGGAAGCAATGGGGCATTGCAAGGGAAATGCCCTACCTCAGCAGTGACATGCACCCTTGTAATCTCTACCCACACACCTACCCAGTAGTTACCAATCTTCCATACTCCTGCTCTCCAATGAAAGCAGCTAACTACAATCCACTCTAGTGTGTCTTCCCTTTTCCCTCTCCTCTGAGTGAGGTAAGTAGGCTTCCGGCATCATTATTCCTCTCCGCACACCCTGGCTTTGTTACTCCAGCTTCTAGGCCACTAGAAGAACCCACGTCACCTGGGCTGTCATCAGGCCTTCATTCCTCTCTGCCACAGAGACAGAAATGTATTATTTAAAATTGCTGGGATAGAATCTAAGATAATACCATTACGGATCTGATAAAAGTTGAAGTTCCAGTGCTAATGTAATAATGTTCCCCTGAATTATGATTTTCCAGTTAGCATTCTGTAGTTAAGAGTTTCTCATCTATATTCAGCACTGGCAAAATCTAATAAGTAATGCTTGAATTGTCTGAAATGCATAAAATTATTATAATCGTCACGTGTTAAATTAGACTGTGCTCGTTACGTGCCACTAACTCTAAACTATTTTGGTTTCTCCTTAACCACTTGTTCAAAACTATATAACTAGAAAATTTAGTAATTCTTGTTTATATACAGTCATCATTAAGTCTGTTCCAGTCAATGACAGAGAAATTGAAATTATCATGTAACAAGGCTAGAGTTGATTTCTTAGTGCTATTGATACAGTCTTCAAGCTAGGAAGTATCCTGTTGCTGAGAAACAGATTCAGATACAATTTGAAATCCAATTGGTGTTGAATGTTTTTAAATCTTTAAAGATCTATTTCAACTTGTTAACTTGTCATTATAGCATTTCTGCTTGTCTTTTATGTTATATTTAATATAGTAACATAATTCATCGCTTTCTGTTGACCGTTTGCAACAAAAGCATATGGCATTTATAACAGCTATAAGTAAAAAGTATTTTTCTTATCCATCTATATATCTGAATTTAAATATTACGTTATGCAGGATGAACATGCGTAGAATATATATTTTTCCTTTTTCAGTCTAATGTCAGCAGTCCAGCCACATGGTATTTCAGTAGTTAAGTTTCTACTAATATTTTAGACTCAGTAATTTTTTTTTTTTTGCAGTCTACAACTGATAACATTTAGAACTAGATAAAAGAAATAATAAGTCAGGAACATTGCACAAATATCACTAATCTGAAAGGCAGAAGACCCCCTTTTATCCTTACACAGTAAGTATCCTAATTCTGAGGTTGCACTACCTTAGAGACAAAGGTAATAACAAGGTAGTACTTTATTCTGAGACAGAAGGACACCTGAATTAATATATTTAGATATATTTAGAATGTGGTTATGTGGGGGGCACAACTCCATATTGGAGACTAAATGGGAGTTCAGCCAGTATTTAAAATGTCTTGTTTTAATTGTGTATCATGTTTTTATATCCCTTTGTACCATTAAAAGATTTCACTATTTCTGACATAATGGTGTATAGTATGACAATCTGTACTGAGTTAACTTTTTGTGTTTCTTAAACAGTACATAACTGCATAAAGCTATGTAAAAAATCTACCATACTCCTAAAATATTAAAAGAAGTCCTTAAATTTCTGGAAGTTAGTTACACATACTACTGCATACCTGGAAAAGACTTGGGCTAGACTATTTATGCAAGTGAAGTCAACCCCTATGGATTTTACCCCATAATGTGCAAGCTGCTTGGCAGAGGCAGTGTACTATGTTACCCAACTGCAGAGCTAAAAAGGGCCGATTATCTAAACAAAAGCTGACAGCACCTCACAATAAGATAACTAAGAAACAAAAAGCAACATTTCAGAATAACAGCATGTGCCAGTGGGGCTAGCCCTACTATAAGGCATACAAAGGTCCACTTATGTCATCTAACTCTGGAGTTATTCATATTTTTCATATCATGCCATTATCAAATTAAATCATGACACACTGCATAAAATCCATTTGTGAGACTGCTTATTGCATGACTCTTTCTGCCTGCCTGCAAACATTCTGCATATTTTCTAACCTTTTAGGTTTCAAACAAAACAGTCACCAATTTTAAAACTGAATCTAAATTTACTACAATATTTTTTAAGTTAAAGGTTTGACTTCTTGGCAAGCAGCTTCTAGTAATATTTGATGAGTTAATTAACTATAGTATTTCATCTGACTATGTAAGTTTATATACTTCTATCTGGATTTGAAGAGAGCCAATCAAGTTTCATAGCATTCGATATTACAGATGTTAGGCCTCCTATTATTTCATTAGTCCATATAGCATATGCAGCATTTTATTGAGCAGATACTTTATGATAAAGCCGAATAATTAAGTCCTGCTCTTAATTCTGCTTCACTGCAGTCATATTAGACAGAAAATCATTCTTTGTAGTTTTTTCCCAGAAAGGGTACAAAACCTAGCTTCACTTGCAAATTCCTTAAATATATATATATATATATATATATATATATATATATATATATATATATATATATATACATACTGTGTGGAAACGTATTTGCAGGCAGTTCCTGTCAGTTTTAAAACTCAGATTAATAGCATTACAATATTTCAATAACATTTAAAAATAGGCATGTACCATTTATAAACTGAAATGCATTACATGATATAAGTTAACTTTTTATGTGTTTACCATACACAAAGAAATGTCTCATAAAGGGTATTGCATTCATCACTAGTGTTTATTACAAATAAAAGTATCTTGTTCAAAAGATTTACTATGAACATCCAAACTAAACCTATCTAGTTCTCTTTAAATATGGCAATGAATTAGACATAGTGCAATAGACCACATAAACAGTTCTGTACAGCAGAGTCTGAGAAGCAGCTTTTAACGGTATAGACGTATGCATCAATATCCAAAGAGATGGAATCTATTTCAGGTGCAGTTCAATAATCCAACAGTGTGCTTTTCCTTGCACAGTGGTCATGTTTATGGTTGAATATAAATGTAAGTTATATTGCTTAGACTGTTATTAAGCAGACCAGTTAGACTAGCATAAAAATATTTTTTCTTCATGAGGGAACAGGATATTTCATCATCTGCCATAACAAACTAGAGGGGAAAATATTCTGAATAGCATTCCTGTATTTAAATTAATATTCATCCCTTCATTCATTTTCTGATAACTGCTTTATCCTAGTCAGATAACCAGTACCTAATTCCACAAGCATTACTTGTCTCTGTATTTAGGTGATGTCTACTTGTTTGCCCATTACTGTTTGCTGTATTTGTCCAGTGTACCCATTGCGGGTGCTTGCTCACTTATTAATAGTCTGATCAATTTGTGATAGCACTTGGCTGATACAGAAGTATTACTACTTCATTACTGTTGTATAACCCAGTCTGCCTTTTTGCTTCCTGCAGTCATATTAGTTGTTGCAGTTATTATCCATCATCTGCTCCTGTTACTGCTAGGTTATACAACTAACGCTCTCCTCTTCTTTAATATACCACTAAATCCTAGCAGTTATCTCATTACACTGTTAGTCTTGTTATCCACTTACATTTAGCTATCTTAATTTCACTCATCAGCTTCACTATCTTTATTTCATGTAGGTGCTTCCCTGAGCCTCGGAATTGTAACTGTATCATCTGGTACCCTCTGCAGTTCCCCAAAACTTGTGCCTGCTTAACTCAAAAGTTCAGAAAAAAAAGTTCCTCTGTTCTCAAACTGTAGAAAGCTGCCTGCTACAAATGTAATAACTAGCTTGCTACATTTAAATCACTGCACAGTAAGTCCTTCAGCACTTCAGCTGTGACTGCAAATACAGTTCAGGCATTCATTTATGAATCCGGTACTGCACCCTCGCACCATCACACCTGCTGATCACATCCCCTGATAGCTTGCACCTGAGGCAACTGTTCCCTATGCCCCAACCTAGTTATGGCTCAGTAAAGCTTAACGCTACTGCAGCAGTCATTTCAGCTTTCTCCACAATATTGTTAATCCCCCCCCTTCTTAGAGTAGTAGCAATATTATGTATCACCCTAAAATAAAAACAGTGTCCTCTATTAGCTTGAATATGCTTGTAGAGAGGGTTCTTTATATCCTGCAGTCTAATGTTGTGGAGAAAGCTGAAATGACTTGGATAGGTAGGCTACAGGCTTATAAGCTTCCTGGGTTAAATGCCTATCTGCCTGTAAAACCAGCATTGAACAGGAGAAAGTTAAGAAGGTGGTTTTAAAGCTCTGATGATGTGAAAGGAAGTTGTCATGATGCAATAATTTGATTGGCTGTATTTTATTACTTAGGGTGTTTATAAAAAAATATTTTATGTGAATGTATCTAAAGAAGGATCATTGGATCTGAAAGTGCTTATCCTAGTAAAGTATTTTGCATGTCTCAAAGGTGGTGTTGTATCAGTTTTATATGTGAAACCCTGGCCGTGGTGTATGTGCTGATTATTTTATTTGTTTGATTATTCGTGCTGCACAGAACTTTGTTAGGAGACTTCCTTTTGCTGTTGTTTGCTATAAATCATTTGGAAGCAGAACCACACAGGGCTGAAGGGGTTTCAGGCACAGCAACTGAGTTGGATTATTGTCCACAAAGTGTTTGTACAGTTGAGTACACTGGAGTAAGTTATGTGGGTGATGGTGGAGTTGGTGACACGCTTAACTCCTCCCAGTCTCAAGCAAAGAAGGATTTTAGTAAGGTTTTCTATGCCTGGGAGTGAATCCCCTATTACATTTGAATTTAAGAACAGACATTGAATGTGGCTCTGAGAAGAACTTGGATTAAATACTTTTGCACGTTATATGAGAGAGTTTGAGAATAACCTGTTGGATTTGAAAAGGATACAATGGCAACACCTCATTTGGAGGTGTGCCTTCACTACAGAATTGTTCCAAGAGGTCTACAGGTACTAGTGATGCCGTCGCAAGTCTGTGCACATCCTAAACTTATGAAAGAATGGCAGAAGCTCAACTTGGAGATGAGCTTTAACTACATGAAGCTCCTAATCAAATACTTTGAACCAAAAGAATGAAAGATGATTGTTCAGATTGAGTAGAAACAAAGCGAAATCGAAGGTAAATTCACCTCTGATTATTGTGTGGAAAAAATCAGTGATACTTATTTAAAAGTATCTTTCTTTGATAATAAGCTTGAACAGAAATTTAAAAGCTTCAGAGGGACTATACTGATTTTTGCAATGTGGAAGTGTTTGTATGGAAGAGAGCTGTATATCTGATTAAGGAGAATCCAGTGCCTTTAAGTCAGAGTGAGCAAGATAAGGGGGCCTCATCCCTGGGAGGCAGTAATGGGCCTCAGATATATGATATGCAGTCCAATTTATTTACAAGAGTGACTGAACCTGTAGCAAATATGAATACAATTGATCAGCAGCAATGTGAGCATTTTGGTTTGGTCAACATATCTGTGAGAGAGACACTGAACATGCAATACATACAAATATAATTGATCAACAGCAAGGTGAGCATTCTGGTTTGCCAATAAAGGGGCGAGACCTAAAACTACGAGTGTATCTAAGGTGTTTTTCCTTTCCTACCTTTCCAAATAAGGGAGATATGGAAGGGGAAAGAGACAAGATCTTTGAGTTAAGGGAGGAAGAGGGGGAGATATCCTTCAGAAGAGAGGAGGGTCAAACATTAACATCTATCCCCGATGAGACTCTTGTCTTTAATCTATCCAATTTTATACTAAACAAGGCTCATATTAGTGTTTTGAATAAAGGACTGCATTATGTTCCAGCCAAGCTATCAAAGCTACAGGATGTTGTTTTAATTCTTAAGCTGTTTGGGTGGGATGTTATGTTAAAAAGCATCTATAAAGCTGTACCGGGAATGAATTTTGTTCAGTTTTGGAAGCGTAGTGTATTTGTACCACAGTATAAGGCTGCCATTGATATTTTTATTAATGTGTTTGAAATGGATATTTCTCTTATCCAGACACTGCTTTTATAACATTTCCAAACAGGAACAGATAGCACTGAAAGAACTACAAGAAAATCCTGAACTTATAATAAAACCAGCTGACAAGGGAGGAGGCATTGTACTTATGGATAGACCTTATTATTCCCTGAAAATAAGAGCATTATTAGAGGACGAAGCTGCATACCAATTAA